>NW_015114804.1:66406-105613 GCF_001443285.1 Poecilia latipinna
GTATCTTCAAAAAAATGTTTTTTTATTATAGTAGAAAAAAAAACTAATTTAGAAAATTCCTTTTTTTTTTTTTTTTTTATAAAATATGCATTATATAAGAGTTTTTTATTCGTTATTGTAGAAATTACGAGATAATTAAAATGACTGCAGCGTTTTAAAAAGAGAGAGAGAAAAAGTTTGTAGTTGATTTCTGCTCTCTAAGCCAGCAGTAAAAACAAATAAAATGTAACTCCTATAGCACAGCGTGCGCGTTATCATATATTTAAAAATGTTTTTTTTTTCTCCTCTCCCAGGTCTCTACGTGGTTCGCGAACGCTCGCAGGCGCCTGAAAAAGGAGAACAAGGTGACCTGGGGCCGCAGCGCCGAGGACCGGGACGGCCGCATCTTCAGCAGCGACAACGAGGACGAGCACGGCAAGACCGGCAGCGACGACGAGGAGGAAGAAGAGGAGATCGATTTGGAAACTGTCGACATCGAGAGGCCGGAGGAGCAGCGAGCTGGGGAGCCCGGCTCCGGGAAGGGACAGGGGGAAGCGGGCCTCTCCGTCAGGGAGCAGGCCTCCACGGAGAGCGGGAGGACGCTGTCGGCGGAGGCCGGGGACAAGCTCGCTGCAGAGCGTTCGCCGAGCATACCGGAGTGCCAGAGAGCGCCGCAGAGCAAACCGAAAATCTGGTCTTTGGCGGAGACCGCCACGGCCCCCGACAGCGGCTCGCACAAAACTACTCCCCCCGCGGCCTTCGCGCAACAGGCGGCTTTGGCTTCCGCCGGCCACCCGGCCTTGCTGCCGGGTCACGGAATATACACTTGCCAGATCGGCAAGCTGCACAACTGGGCCAACGCGGCTCTGATTAACGCCAACTCTATTCTGAATATGCGGTCGCTGCTGGGCGGCGCGCCGCCCGGACACCTGCCGCTGCACGGAGCGGTGCCGGCGCCCGCCGCCGCGGCGGCCAGTGCTGGGATGTCGGACTCGGAGGATGACAGCGACGTGGAGTCATCGGGAAGCTTCAGCCCAAAAAGAGATGGTAGCCATGTTATTTCCATTAATCATTATCTGTCGGTGACTTTTTAACAGCACGTGGCCACCTTCCTAAAAACAATTAAGTAACTTCACTTTTGGATTTTTTTTTTAAATATATAGGCTATAAATAATGTCGGCCATTATTTTGTGACGACATTCATTTTCAATGTTATAAATGTCTAAACACATACTACATAAAAATAATTAAAATTCAATCATACCTACATTCCACTGATCCTAGTTACAGAACAGTACAGGAAGCTTAATTAATTATTAAAAGCAGTTTAAAAAGTTTCTGTCCAAGCAGATTGCATGGAGTATTCACTGAATACACAACAACAACAAAAAAGAAATCTGAGGTCATCCAGAAACAAGAAAATACACCAAAATTAATTAGTCATGCCATAATAACATTGCTATAAATATGTATAAATAGTAAATATGTAAACATATATTAGTTCTGGATAAGATCTGATTTTATTTCTTAATTTTTTTTGCAGATGAGGACAGCGAGCGCAGACCCGATTCCCTGAAGTCTCCCTTTCAGCTCATCACTGACAGGTGATCATTCCTGACGCGATATTATTGTGACACCACCAGCTCTAATTCTGTGAGGCTCCTGCTAAATGAAGCTCAGAGCAGAGGTAAACAGCGTCACATGCGAGGGGGCAGCAGGCGCATAAATCATGTGATTTAGCACTTAAACGCCTCACCAGGCAGAAGAGCAAGATATCAGCCCTCCTGCTTCTGCTCCTGCTCTGTCAGCGGCTTTATCACCACCTAATGTCATTTAAATAATGTGCCACTATTTATTCAGATGCCCTCCCCTTCCCTCCCTACCCCTCTGCGAATGAGGCTAATGTGTGAGATAGCAACATCAGCAATGAAGTGGAGTGAGACACAAACCCGTTTATTTAATTTCCATAAGCAGAGGCTGATATTAAAACTACGCGTGCGTGAATGACACTTTTTGCTCCCTTTTTATTGTTACTATTTTCAATAACTCGTCTGTTTTTGGTTCCCTCTCCTCAGACCTCACCACGGAACGACGCCACAGCGAGTTCTGACGACGACGTTATGAGAAGACGAAGCAAAAAACTTTCTATGAGAAAAAGAGAGGGGGGGGAAAAAGCAGAAAAAGAATAATTTTATTTAATGGAGAACAGTTAAATGATGGCTATTTTTCTGAAAGCTTGACCAGTTATAGTATTAGCGTCCACATGCAAAAGAGATGTCAGAGATTTGCTTGTTTTTGTTTTGTTTTTTCTCCTTTTATGTGTTTTTTCTATTTGTTTCTTCTGCTCTTCTGTTGTGAATGGAAAAAAAACCCTTGGAAATTTGTAAATACACATTATGAATTTGTCTTTAAAGAGTATATTTTTTTGGGACCTAAATAAATGTCAGTATAAGCGTTTATTATTGAAAACCTCTCCACTTTTTTTTGTTAGGGTTTTTCGAAGAAATCTGACTGTGTAAAACTAACACGGTTACAAAAACATTCAAACCAAAAATGTATAAGAACTTAATTTTTTTTCCTTAAAAACTGAAAAAAACAAAAACATTTGTTTGTTCTGGTCCTAAAATAAGATAAGATATTGTTTATCACAGTTATAATAATGCTATCTATTTATCATAACTTTTGTTCTGTAAATTGACTTAAACATACAGAACAAACACCTGTTAGATTCAGTCGCCATGGTAGCACTTAACGCTCTTTTCTTTTTCTTCTTCTTCTTCTGCTTATGGAGTGACATACCTACAACCAGCTGATATTAGCTGGTTAGTTATTGAGGTAGAACCAGGCTGGTTAAATGACATGCCAATTGGACCCAGGCAACATTATCATTATGAGGCCCATATGGGTAGAAAATGATCTGAAGAATGTTGTGTGTGACCCATATGGTTACCAAGTGTGTTTACAGTTAAAGTTTTTTTCTTATTACCCTAATAAGGCCCAGACAGGAACTATCGGGTACCTAACTGAGTTTGGAATCTTACGAGGTTTTTTTTGATGCCCAGTCTGCTTAGTGCCCATCTAGTCATGAAAAATGTCCATATGGGGCCCATAGACTCATATTGTCAACTATATTTTTAAACCAGTGGGAGATTAATATGAGACACATTTGGTATAGGAGCTTTCTTTTAGCCAGCTGACAAGATGGGGGCGTTTAGTACTATGCTAGTCTATCCTCCACTCAAAGCTGTTGGGGTTTATCTCTTAAAACAAACACAGTCGGTTGCAATAGTAGAATATTTTCAGATAAGAATCCAAAATGACCTTTGGTTCGTAAATTGTCGCCTCCTTTTGACTTATTGGCTGCAGAATATTGCAGTCAATCAGGGGTAGTACTGTCTGAAGACCAGTAAAAAGCTACAAGAACGGGTAAATGTGGTTTACCTTGAGAGTTCTCGTAGTTTGTTCTTGACTCGGGTTCAGGGCAGAACTCCTGTAACGTGTTGCCTGATTTGTCAGAGATTTTAAATGTGCAGGAACATCTAGGGAGACCTATGATGACTTCCCAGGTATTCTGCGCTTTACTTTTACTGAAGTACAAAATGTTTTGGCTGCAACGAACTTTGTTCTTGTTCTCGCCACGTCCAGGCAGTGAACAAATTTCTATGTTTTTTGGTGAAGTTTGTGCAGAACCGTCATCACATGCTCTATCACGCTCTCTGGCATCTCGTGACAAACTTTAAACCAAATATTTGACTGAAACAGAAATTGGGCAGTTTTGAAGCTAACCTCTTGAACTTTGCAGTATGTCAGCTAGTTTTAAAGTGGAGAAATGGTCGATGTGTCTTCAAACATCAGGCCATGACTGTTTGCGTTTTCCACAACTTGAAATATTTCGAAAGAGACAAAATTTGTCCTCCTTGTTAGTGACGGAGACATTGAGCAGCCATGTTTTGGTCAGCAACAGGTGGGGGAAGCACACATCACTACGGCATTTCCTCAGACATTTCATCGCATGACCTCGAGGGGCTTCGTTCTTGGCACAGTTTTTGCGTGAGCGGATGTGAAAACGGCCAATGGCACTCGACCAAAACAACCACTTTGAGGTCATGGTCTCTGTACGGTTCCAACCAGAGTTTGTTTACGGAGTGAATGTGATCCGACAAAGCTACTAGGTTGTATGAAACAAACTTGATCCGAACGTTTCCTGTAGTCAGGTTTGTGTTGCATTGTGGGACGCTGTAGAGTAAACATACAAGTAGAAAAAGGCTGTGAAACTTTTATGACGGTAAACTGAAGCAGTAACCAGAAACACAATAATGATATGATTAAACTCTCTGTTGTTTCCTACAGAATCTACTTCCTGTATCGACACATCTGAGTTGGGTAATAACTACAGTTACATTTACTTGAGTAACTTTTTTGTGGGGGGAAAAAATTTTTTTTAGGAATATTTTTTACAACTTTTTGTTCTGGATACTCTGTCCACTGTACCTGCACTGATGAAGAACAAACTCATTTTAACCAAAAAGCTACAGCTTTTGTTAAAGATTTATAAGTTTTATACTGAATGAAACTGATTTTGCCTGATTTTATCATTCATATGAATTATTTTAATTTGGGCTTTTAAAATAACTAAATTTCCACATAACTTTACGTCTTGATCCGTCTGATGATGTCATTTTTTAAATATTAAACGATCAATGTTTTGATCAGTTACTCAGTACTTGAGTAGACTTTTTACTAAATACTTTTTTACTCTTACTTGAGTAAATTCTCGGACGACTACTTCTTACATTTCCCTGAGTAAAACTACGTTAAAGTATTGATACTTGAGAAAAATTCCTGGATGTGAGTAACTTCACTGGATGAAGAAAAAACTCGTTTTGAACCAAAACTTCACTGGACACAGACACACATCTGAAGTTTTTGTTAAAGTTTAATAATTTGGAGAAATTTTCCTTTTGCCTGCTATTGTTATTTTTGTAATTATGCTGTTTTTATGAATTACTTTAATTTTGGCCTTTAAAATACAAACATTTCCACCTAACTTCATATTTTGGTCTGTCTGCTGATGTAATCTCTAAATTTTAAATGATAAGTTCCTCAGTACTTGAGTTGACTTTTTACCAAATATGATTTTTTTTTCTTGGACGGCTACTATTTACTTTTACTTGAGTGAAAACACGTTGAAGTATCACTACTCTTGAGTACAATTCCTGGGTACTCTACCCACCTCTCCATCTGACCAATGAACAGACTGACTTATTATTATTGTCTTCAAACTTTAATGTCATAGGAGATAGCTCTTTCAATTTAGGGTCATTTTACATAAACATAATGTTATACAAAAAAAAAAGGATACTATTGACTGTGTCTTCTTCCCCCGGCTCAGCACCTTGGAACTGACTGCAGACTCTGCCAAAATCAGAAATTGGAGATTTGTAGGACCTTGTGAACCTTGGCGCACCGCGCGCTCACAAGGCCGGGCCTCGGTTCTTTAATGTGGGATTATAACCCCCTCGGTGTCTCCGCTGCCGCCTCTGAAATATGGATCAGACGACCGGGAAAAGGCCAGCAGCCGGTATGGGGGCGGCAGCCCCACGAGGGGGAGGGCCCGGGGTTTGTGTGGCATCCTTGTGATGGTCAAAGGCCCGAGGAGAGGAGGCTCAGAGTGAAAGAGACTGGACGGTGGGGGGTCTCAGGGCTGCTAATGGTGAGTGTTTCTCAAAGCTGTCACCGCCCCCCTCCTCCCTCCCACCACCACCTCACCACTCTGTGCTTGGTTTAGAAACATATCAGCGTTTGAGGCTCTTCGGTTTAGCTTTTATTGTGACAGTCCACCGTAGTAATAGTTTTGGGGTTTTCATTATGGTTTAGTTTTATTTCATTGTGACATTTTGTTCATCTAATCCAGTTAGCTTTAATTAGTTTTTACTAGTTTTTATTAGTAAAATATTTAGTTTCAGTTTAGTCTTTATTAGTTGTAGTGGTTTTAGTTTTTTCTTACGTCAATGCAGAATTAAAAAAGGTGAAAGTATTGAATGATTGTTGAACAAAAACTGACTGGTGTTTTATTCCAACTAGTCGGCGTTTTGCAGACTAGTGTAAAAGCTGCAAGGAGGATTATAAAGAGTCATAATCTGCTGATAGCTGACGTAAACTGCTAGTGTGGGGAGTTAATTTCACATCAGTTCAAAAGACTAATAAATATATTCATAAACACAAAAATAAAGGATATTATATTTATAATTTCAATATGTTTTAGTTAGTTTTATAAATGCACAATATAGTTCCAGTTAGTTATAGTTTTCCCATTAACAACAGTTTTAAATATTTCAGGTTTTTTTTCTTCTCAATTTCAGTTTTTCATTATTTCATTGGTTTTACTTAACCATCATAACCTTGTAAGTAACTGATGTTAATGCGTTTAGTCAGGTTTACGTTCAGATGAAGCCCTGAACGACTTTAACAATGTGTGGATTTATGCTTACAAAAAAAAAAAAGAAAAAAAAAAAGACGGAATCAAGAATAAAAGGGTTTTACCTGTGGATTAACATCTGGTTCAGCTCTTGCTGATAAGTGCCAGTGGAGTGTTTGTTCTGATGGATCTGGCTAAACTAGGCGAGTGTCGTGTAAATTCAAGAACATGGAAAACATCAAACAGAGACAAAGAACCAGAACCACCAGATTTGTGGACCCAGACGGGCGACTCACTGCTGCCACCTGACTCTCAGAACGGAGCCCTGAGGATTCACGTCTGCCTGAATCCGTAGGTTGGACTCGTAATCGTTAAATTAAAAAGTATTTCAAACAGCTGAGTAGTCAATTTATCAGAAAATCGTACTTTTTAAAATCTATAATTTATATCTGAGACAGTCATATTTTAGAAACAACATAAGTGGCAAAGAGACGTTGTCCATCTGGAAAATTGGAAACATTAAATATCATGTAGAAAGACAAGTTGATACTGACCTTATCTTTGCTCTTATAGAATTAGATGAGACAAAACTTCCACAGCTGTGAAAAGTATTCACAGCCCTTATTTTATGTTATTACGTTTTGCCAAATTACAACTTAAAAAGTATTTTATTGGGACTTTATGTGATGTGTTCTGATTATATTATTTTGCCAAACTCTCTTTGCAGAAATAGCTCCAGCTCAGTCAGATTGGATGGAGTAAACGGCAATCTCTAATCTTTTCACAGGTTATTAGTTTCCTTGAGGGCTTTACTTTAACTAGGTCATTTTAGCTAATGAAAATGCTCTGATCTAAATAATTTTATTGTGGCATTGGCTGCATGTTTATGATCGTCACCCTGCAAAAAGGTAGAGGTATGATGCGTATTTAGGAATCGATCTAATACCAAGTAAATATTGGACCAGTATTGCCAATACAGATACTTTTTAAAAACTTTTACAGCCATTTCTGTAGTTTTTCTTAACTATTTTTGTTCAAGACAGAATTTGAAATCAGACAGAATTTGGACGAAGCTTAAATGTGTCAACAAAATACTTTAACATATTAACATGATTTGTGTCCATTTTTCCTAACCAAACAAATCATATAAAAAAAGTAAGATCTGAGGCACTACAGTGAAAAAATAGAATAAAATGTCAAGATGTAATCTGACACTAAAGTATTGATCTGAGCCCCATAGTGTCGATACAGTAATGATACCGACTTGGTATCAATATTACTTATCGATTCGCACACCTGAACGGTTGTGTATTTAGGACAGTCCATCTTACAGTCAATTCTAACCCCGAATAAAAGGGGACTGAATGTTTTATCAGTAAAAAAAAAAATAGAAAATAATGTTTTTTCCCTTTATTCTCCACTTTATCTGATAAAATCCCAATGAAACACACCGAAGTTGAATACTTATAACTCCATCGTTCAGTCTCTCTATATTTCCACAGTTCGTGTGACCAATTGTGAATCCGGCGAGAAAAAACCGAGGAAGGGAGAGATGATGATGATGATGATGATGATGATGATGATGATGATGATGATGATAGAGTTTTCATTGATGTGAGAGAAGCAGCGTGGAAGGACGCCAGACACTTGAGGCCATTTTCACTTCCTCTGCCAGCTCTGACAGACTGCCATCAGCGGCGTTGAGGAAATTATTAGGCACTCTGCACACGCTTCCCTTCGTCTGCACTTCATCCCAGCCAGGCAGCATGGCCGACGCGCCGCTCGCCCAAACAATATGGTATTCTTTCAGAGTTGGAAACCACGACGAGCTTAGCATGATGGAGCTGAAAATGACTTCAAACAGCTTCTTCTTCTTTTTTTTTTTGTAATCGGTTTCACAGAGTGTCCAAAATATGTTTTGCTATTTAAAAAAGGACCAAAAAAATTTGCTTTTTCTGGCTAGTGTTGCTATAAATGTCTTTTTAAGATATTAGATTTTGCACATTATGTTGGAGCTTCATCGCCTAAACAGCCGGAAAACTTGATCAAAAGTAGACTGGCATACAAGTTAAAACAGAGGTAAGAAAGATCATCGCACAGATTTATTTGTTGAGAAAGACTAAGAAAAATGTAGAAATAATAAGCTCAAATATTCATACACTACGTCTTTGCAAGCAGTGACCCAATTTTTTCTTTGCTATCAACAAACTTTGAATATTTAAATGATCATCTTATCAGAAAAAAATGAATTTATTTAATTAATCCCTAGTAGACATGAAGAATATTGAGCTATTGAGTCACAGTAACAGGAAAGATGTTTGAATGAGACAAAGTGATGCATTCAAAACTAAGAACACTGCAACAGTCAGGCATGGTGGTGGCAGTGTGATGTTGCGGGGCTTAAGTGCCACCAATACAAAGTGGTTGGAATATTTAAGGAGAACTTCCTTCAGATTGTTTAACTTCCCTTTAAATCAGCTGCCAAACCATTTCACTTGGACAGTGGTGGATGATTTTCCAGGACAATTATTCCAAACAAAACTGGTTTTAGAGTCACAGCAGAATGCTGATATTAAGCTTCAGAAATGGCCTAATAGCTTGTTCAGTGTGAAGAAACTGACTAGGTTAGCTGAGTTCTAGCATTTCTGATAAAAAAGAATTAGGAAATTTTCAGCCACAATAATACCAGAGGCTACGAGAAAGGAAGTTCTATCTCTACAGCTTCCTAAGATGTATTTATTCAAATATTAGTGTGTGGTTTGGAGAAAAAAATACACAATAACTTCAAACCAAAATTTAGCGAAGTTGTATGTTGTGTAATCATTCCACGTAGCTTAAAGGAAATCCCTAAAACTGTGGTGATGTTCTTGCATTTGTTGTCTGGTAATTGGATTCCTAAGTGATTTTGCTCGATTCTCATCTCCCCTCAGGAAGGATTCCTCTGATTGAGCTAGATTTCTTCGGTTGAATTTCTACTGGGCCAATCAGCAAACAGAAGGAGGAGTCGTGAACGATGAGGCAGATTTTATTCCGTTTTAGAATCGTTGTCTGCCTATAGTTGTAGTTTGGCAACGCCAGTTGAGGAAGTGAACAAAGTCGGAGCAAGAGGAATGTTTAAGACGTCGTGGCGCTGCTCCACATGGGGTTGATTACGACACGCGCAATTTCCAACGAGCTTTATTGAGCTGGCACATTACATATGTTACGGTCGAAGGTTAGCGATTGGGTAAAATCAGATCCAATCGTTTAAACCTTCAACAGACTCCACGCCTCCGACAAGCAATTGTTTCTCAATAACAGAGAGTCCTGAGCCACGAAGTTAAACTTAGAACAAGGAGGTAGTTTTTACCAGGTTAATGCATTTGTGTTGTCAGTCCCGTTTTGTACAGGTTAGAAGCACTTTGTTGATGATGCAATCATTTTCCTAAGAAACTTAAAATCAGTGTTGATATTGTTGTTTGAAACACTGCCAGCCTGGTGGTTATCTTAAATCTGTAGACATTTTAGAGGCGTTCTCGCTCCTCAAACTCTCAGTGTGAACAATGTATTCTTTGCTGCTTTGGTATTGTGACACAGCCTCTTTGATGGGCTGTAATCCTTGTTAAAGAGGGAAGATTATGGATTATTTGCCTCTGATTTGCCTATCCCAGTGGTCCTTTCTTTCAGCAGTCTCGCCCACGATATGAACTCCTTCGGTTTTTGCTCCTCCTGTTTCGTCTTGCTGGGACGCTCGGAAACCGAACAATAATTGCCCTCGATGTGCCATCCCCTCCCCCTCACATCCTCACCCTTAAACTATCCTCCTACGGTCATGCCCACATGTGTAAGGGCCCGCCGTTCCATGAATAGATTTGTTAAAAGCCCCCGGCGGATGAGAGAACTCCAAGCCCTGTAGCCTGGCACCTCGTGTGCGTCCTCCCCCCCCCCACTTTCGACGAACTCTCCATGGGAGCAAACTCCCCTACCTCCACACAGCACCTCATCCCACAGCGACTAGCTCGCCTGCTCTTCTCTGCTCCATCCGCCACGCAGAGATAATCAGGCTTATGTAAAGACGACGTGCTCTTTTGACAGTCATCAGCTCATCAGTGATCCAGTCAAGCCCAATTCTGCCATTGTTCACCCCCTCAAAGTGCCCCCCAAATCCGCTTGCGCAGGAGAGATGTCCCAGCACTCTTTATCCTGCCAATCACTCCTGACATTCTTGCCAATGTTGCCATGGCCTGGGGTCGGAGGTCGTGAAAACAGAAAGCGTGAGCTGACTCTGGGAGAATGGTAAGGCGCTAAAAGGGGAGAAGCCCTTCCTCGAAGGCCTGTGGGCCGGCCAACTCAGGGGGTAAATGTAGACAAGTTAGGAATCTATAGCCCCGCTGAGAGGTCCAGTGGAACTGAATGAGATGCGGGTGAGGCTGGTGGAAAAAAAAAGAAAACAACGTAGGACAATGAGACAAGAAGCAAAGGGAGATGAAAAGGGGTAACAAAGGTGTTGGAAAGAATCAGGGAGCGCAAAAGGACAGGTCAGTGTTTCATTGGCTTCTGTGAAACTGACCTCGATTGGTGTGAACAGTCTCCAGAGAAATTTTCAATTGGGACAGTTTTTTAAATATTTAAACTTAAGGAAATGGTCTTGGGCCCTTGCGAGCGTCGGCTGCTGAGCCGTAATTTGAAATGGAAATGCACTTCCATGACGCAATGAAGCATGTGACTGCAGGATAATCGGGGCGCAGGGGTTAAATCTGTTGTAATGTTGTGAATAGAAGAATTTTTTGTACTCCGTGTGTACGTAAGTGAGCAAATGTTTAGCCTGCACAAGATATCATAGGGAATTTATGCTATTCACTGTTCCTCCATAGGGATTAGTGGAATTAGCTATTCGCACAAAGGCAAAGTATCAAAACTCATGGGTAATTCAACAAGCTCCACAATGTAGAGTTTACCGAGCGTCGTTGCTGCTTAGCCTCTGTTTATTGTCTCGGTGCAGCTGCGAGTAGCATACAGACAAATGGCAAACATTGTCACTCCCTTTTAAAGGAGACAAATTTAATATACAGGGAACATACACGCAACAAATGCTATAAAAGAGGGGAGTGATGATTCTTTTCTTTTGTGTGCCCATTCATGGCAATAATCTGAGGAAAGAGACAGATTAGGACGGAGGGGTAGGGGCTAGGGGCGGTTTGTGTTTAGGTGTTCGCATCGCTGGCTCCTTTCAGCCATTTTGAAACAGTGTTTATCCACCGGTTTGTTCTAGCGCAGCAACGTAGCTTGGTGTGCTGCTGTGAGAGTCCTGAGGGGGACTGTGGACTCGCTGCGTCTTTGTTCAGAATCCATTCAGACGTTCGGGTGTGTTGGTGCTGGGCAGGGAAGCAGCAGAGAATTAATGCTTATGTGATCTCTGCTCTTTTTTGTTGGTTTCTGGGTGTGTAAAATGTCTGGGAGAGCAAGAAAAGGGCTCCACAAATACTTGTGAAGAGAATACCAGACCATAGGTAGAATGGTGATGGAACTAGTAAACTCTTGGTTAAAATGTTCACTTGCAAAGAGCATTTGGGGCTGCATTTTAACTACACAGTTACTGATTGTTTGACCACAAAAGCTCTTAAAACAAGAGAAAGCAAATCAGTTTATTGATATGGTGCCAATTTATAACTCAAGTTGTCTTAGGGCATTTCACAAAACACGTTATTTTAGTCCGAGCATGCTCTACATTCAAACTTGATCCTAGCTTTCAAACAAAGCAGTCAAATTGGTTAAAACAAATTTAAGGAAACCCAACAGATTGCATCAAGTCGCCGACTTGCAGCAGTCACTTCTCCTGGAACAATCCATCACGTCACCTGTTGCACGTGGCGACAGTGGGCAGAAAAACTCCCCTTTAGCAGGAAGATACCTCCAGCAGAACCTGGCAATGTGTGAATAGCATTTACTACGATCAACTGGGGGTTTGAGAAGACAGACCATGCACACAATAAACACACAGCAGCACCGAACCAGGAGTACTTTTTAAAGAGAAGCAAAATGTTAACGGCAGTACTAACTCCATTAGATGATTCCTCTAGCACAGAAACACGGCTGAGCACAGATTGGCTCTGTGCTGATTTCAGGTCAACAGGGTAAAAGACAGCACATACAAAAGCTTAACCAGTAGCTTTGCGTAGGAGAGAGACAAGGTTGTACACTGTCACAAGGAGGAAGAACAGGGATTTCTTTGTGTCAGTGTGTCTCATCGGAACAGACAGACGTCACATGTGGGGTACCCCAAGGCTCAATCTTGGGACCCCCTCCTATTTCATATCTGCATGCTGCTGCTAGATCAGATTATAGCAAGAAATATGATTAGTTACCATAACTGACAGATGTTATAAAGCTCTACATTATGATGTCACCAACCCATCTGAACAAGTCAATGTGTGGATATGCCAAAACTTTCTCCAGCTGAACTGAAGCAAAACTGAAATTATGTTTGGACCTAAAGAAGAACAATCTAGAATCAGCAACGAGCTTCCAGCTAGAAACTAGCTGTAATAACTGGAAACCTGTACTTTCAGAGACAAATAAAGACAGTTACAAAGTCAGACTTCTATCACATGAAGAACATCTCCAGGATTACAGGATTAATATCCCAGCAAGATCTAGAGAAACTCACTCATGTGCTTATTTTTAGTCACACTAAATATTGCAGTAGTGTCTTCACAGGTCTGCCTAAAAAAAATAAATAAATACATAATCAGATAGTTGCAGCTGATCCATAACATTTGACAAAATATAATGTGTAATACTTGTTTCACAATTGGTGACTGTATGATGTTTTTATGATGTAAAGCACTTTGAACTGGCAAAATCCAGCTTAGCTAAATTCAAGATGGTTGTAAGCTAAAAGAAAACACTAAAATCAAACACAAATAAGACAGGGTTTTGAAGAGATTTGTTACACACAAGAATGAAAAGTACAGCAAAAAATATAGTTTTGTATCATTTGATCAGAAACTGTGATCCCTGCTCAGCTTATGGCAAAATGCAAACACGATTTCTTACAGTTTTCCTTCAACGCCAGCTTTTCTTTTTGCCACTCCTCGAGGAAAACAGATTTTTGGAGTGCATTGCTGACAAGTAGTCAATTTCTATGGAGGCAGCTGTCTTGAACTATGCCTGAACTTTGTAATCATTTTTAACCTCCCATTGAAATAAACGTTTCAGCACCTTTCAGAAAGACACTTTCTGCCGGTTTGTCTGAGGAGCACATTGAAGACGTGGACTGTGCCCAGTGTACAGTAGTAACGCCGCGCTCTTCCTCCCTCCCTCTGCTGTCTTTCACTTGGTGGATAATGAGATATGACTCACGGGTCACATATCTTCACAGTGTAATTACACATGAAATGTGTGCGTGTGGGTGCGCGCACGCAAACAGTTTGCGATGCAATGTGAGTCCTCATTCATTTGCCCAAGTCGTTTAGGGTAATAGAGCTTAATGGAGTGTATTAACCCCGTCCAGCTTGCGTTTCCCTCTTCGTGTGTGTGTGTGTGTGTGTTCGCGCACGTTCACGGGGAAAGGGGAAACCTGCCAACTGTTTATCTGCAGGAGACACACACACTCTGGGGGGAGTGGAGATCTGGTTTCCCACTGTCACAGATGCTAACCCGCCTCTCCATTAGCGACGTGATTGGAGTGGACACAGAAAACCAGCAGCCTCGCTCCCAAAGGGGCTATCGGAGGAAATGATTGCCCCAGCCTTTCTCAGGGGAACGTCAGCACACTAGAAAGAAGCACTTAACGGACTGATATCACATGCAACTTCTCCGTCAGCTGGGCTGTGTGAGTTCTGGTTCATTTAATAGTTTAAAGCCCCAATCAGTCCTTGAATTTGGAGAAAAAGGAGGCTCTCTTTGGCTTTTTTATTTTGTGGTATGACTAGAATAAGCATTTCCTTTAGTACCACTCAGCTATGAGCTAACCTGAATCTTCAGAGTCACATAAAGACAATCGCAAAAGCTAGCCTTCTATCACCTGAAGAACATTTCCAGGATTGAAGGACTAATGTGTTAGCAGGTTCTAGAGAAACTCATCCCTGCATTTTGTGGCCTTGATTACTACAGTGGTGTCTTCACAAGTTTTGGTTTAGCACCAAAACATATTAAAGAGGTCTTATTGTTGGTGTATCAAACACTGGTCCACTGGACCACTGGTCAACTTTGCATTCCCAGAACCAAACATGCAGAAGCAGCATTCAGCTTCTATGCTCCACTAATCTGAAACAAACTTCCAGAAAACTGCAGGACAGCCGAAACGCTGAGTTCCTTTAAATAAAGACTAAAAACTCCACCTGCTCAGAGTTGCTTTTGATTAGTAGTAAGTGGAACACTGATTGACATATTTGATGTATATTTTCTTGGTGATTGTGATATTTGACAAAATGTTATGTTTATTGCTTGTTTCATAATGTGTGACTGTAAGGCACTTTGAACAGCCTTGCTGCTGAAATGCGCTACAGAAATAAACCTGCTTTGAGCTCTAGAAAATTAAGTTTGATATAGTAATTAACTTCTCTGTGACTTTTTCTGTTTATAAACACAATCGTGAGACATTCAGCAACTCATCTTTGTGTCTAAAATTAAGTAAGTTCATTTAAAGCCCGACACTGTTGGTGGCCTTAAATCCTGGGAGGTCCAACCAGAGATGGAACATGAAATCTACAAACCACACCTAAGTGTAACTATGCATGCAGACACTCAGGGCTACTTTGTCGTCTTTGGTTTGGTCACCACACTGTGGCTGATCCCTTAACCCCGGTCAATAACTTCTGCAAGCTGAGCCCTTTGCACCCTGAGGGTAACAACACCACACAGAGACGTTCCCATCACTGCATCCCCCATCCTCAGTTTATTTTTTAGCTGCAGTAGCTTCAAAACACCAGAGGATGGCACCTGAGGTCTAAGCAGTGATTTGCTGTTAAGAATGAAGCGATGTTCCCTGTAAAGCAGACTCGCAGATACAACTCTGTTATTAAATGTGCATTCTTGTATAGTTATGTGGTTTTGGGGATTCGTTTTTTAGTTGGTCATCTTGCATTTTAGTTCTGTCTCATTAAGGTATTCAAATAACTATTAGAAATATTCTGCATTTTTAACAACCAAAAATTTTTCAAGGTTTTAGAATTGTTTTTGTTTTATCTTTGCCCTACAAAAAGTTAAAATGCATACCAGCATACTGATTTTTCAACTGTTATAATTCTGCGTTACATTGTAAACACAGACAAAATAACATAGTTGAGGTGGGCTAAAATGTTTATTTTGGGGGGGGACTGGGCAAAACAAAAAAGACTTAGGTCATTATTTTAGAAAGGTGTCAATATTTGTTTACCATAAATGTTGCCTCATAACTTTAATTTTAGTTGGCCAGGAGTTTGGCTTGGTCAGCTAAAGGAGTAAAGCAGCTTGGTATTTTTGACTGGTAGCCATACAGAAAGATAATCATAGCATTTCATTAACATTTTAACGATTTTAACTTACATTTTGTAATGATTGAAAAATAGATCAAATTTTATTCTAACAAATTTAAAAAAAAAAAAAAATGCTTGAAAAAATTCATTGGATTCAGTTTGTTTCCACCCCAGGCTGCACAGTGGTGCAGTTGGTAGAGCCATTGCCTTGCAGCAAGAAGGTTCTGGGTTCGATTCCCGGCCCCGGTCTTTCTGCATGGAGTTTGCATGTTCTCCCTGTGCATGCGTGGGTTTTCTCCGGTTTCCTCCCACAGTCCAAAAACATGTGTGCATGGTTGTGTGTCTCTGTTTTGCCCTGCAACAGACTGGCGACCTGTCCAAGGTGACCCTGCCTCTGGAACATTAGCTGGAGATAGGCACCAGCTAATGTTTTTTTTCTTCTCATCTTAGAATTAGGGTTAATGCCCCTCTGAGTCCCCCTGGGGGTCACTGCTATAAAAAAAAACATTTGTTTTCTTAAATAAATGGATAGTTAGGTGTTGGCGCAGTCCGAGTCCGGACCTAAATCAAATTGAGAATAAAAATTTGTAAAATAAATTTTTTAAATGCTCTACATTCAAAATGAGTTTATTTTAAAATAAATAAATAAAAAATCAATCAGTGAAAACTTTGCTCCTTTGAAATGTAGAAAACTAAGGTTCAGAGGTAAAGAATGCAAATGTTCATTTCCAAATTTTATTTTTTGTAGAAAACTTTGTCATCCAAGTGTCGTTTTCCTTCCACTTCAGTGATTTATTGTTTTTTCGTTAGTCTATCACACAAACAAAGCACACACAGAACTTTGTGCTTAAAACGTTATTATGGAAACAAAAGTTGACAAGGTATGATGGCTTCTGCGATGCACAAATGACCAATCAGCGTGGATCTCTGAGCAAATGACGGCGAGTTAAAGTGTTTGTTGAAGGCTTTATCTATCGGTCCCCGCGGACCGAGGCTTGCGGAGCTGAATAATGTATGTCCGCTGCCGGAGTAATGAAGTGGAAGCGATGGGGAGGAATACGGCTGGCCTCCCAGGGCTCAACTCCAAACTGTACACACTCTTAAGAGCTGCCTGTAGCCTGAGCCGCCTCAACATCGCTCTGCATCTGCTTCTTTTAACACGCGCACACACGCAGACACCCGCGCGCGCACTGCGCAGCGGCTAAGAGGATTAGCTTGTCTCTGTTCCGGTGTCCTGCATCATTGATGAGGAAGACCAGGGCATTTATAGCCTCTCACTCTGGAGTCGGACGGCTCTACCGCGGCGTTCTTATTAGACGAGAGGGGGGCGGAGGCAGATGCTAGCATAGCTGCTGCTTGGTGGTCGGACAGGCTGCTCGGTGTTGGCAGGCTTGTTTGTGGAGCACGTCGAGCCTTCTCAGGTGTGTGCTTTCGTGGTTAACAAGAGGCCGTGTCTTGTGGTCGAAAGAGAAGAGGCTACTTTCATCACTCATTCAGAACTTGCTGTATCTTTCTTGGTTAAAAAAAGATAAATGTGGTTACCTCATGTCACCCCTCTGCTTCCTGGTGTGCTGGCTGAATCTCCTGATATATGGAATCATCCCATTGAACAAACATGATTTGCTTCTGGTTCAGTGTGTCAAAGAGTTACAACATTGTGAAAAAGTTGTAGCCTTTTCATAGAAGTAAAAAGGTGCATCGGCGACAGGGATAGAGGGGATTGTCAATTAAAATCCATTCTAGAATTAAGGGGAGCTTCACAAGCAGCTGACCGAGGATGAAGCCAGGACTTCAGTTCGCACAGATAAAACCTGAACCGCAATAAACATCATGGGCAAAGAAGAGTATGAACAGGGCTGTTTCTCAGTGGTTCAAAGTCCTCTTCTCAGATGAAAGTAAAGTCTGGATTTCATTTGGAAATCACGGTCCCAGAGTCTGGAGTAAGAGTGGAGAGAAACACAATCCACATTTCGTCAAGGCTATAATATTTTTTTAGGAGCACAAATGCCAAACGAGATTAGAGCTTTGTGATGGTCACTCAAAAATAAAAAAAAGAAGCCACTTTGAAAAAATGCTTCTTATTTCTTTTTATGTGAAGTGTGGACGCTGATATTAGCATAGAAGATGAGTTGCTTGCCGCATCGTATTTTGCAAGATGCTTTTCTAGGCTTGAATAGTTTCAGTGATAGGATAGGCTAACTCCTTATTTGGCACAACTTGCACACAACAATGGTCATTTCCAGCGTCCAATCAGATCGTTTTATTAAGTAAAAATGAACCCCCGGTTGGCCAAGAGAAGCAGCTTTGTTTTTTGTCTGCTGATGTCGCTTGTGCATCAGATTTACGGGTGTACCAGAAACACACGAATACATGGGTTCCAATTGGAACCACTGTGTGCAAAAATAAATAAAATAAAGTGAATAATTGCTTTAAAAAGTTTCACATGTCAAAATCTATGTAATAAATGAATCTTTAAAACTGATATATTAAAGTCCCTGTCCTAGTTGTCACTTATACATAATATTTGATTATCTTCACTGGTTAGAACTAATACAAATTGTCCAGCTCATCATTACAAACAATAAATAAAACAAAGAACTGCAAGAGGTCGGGTATGACCTGGACAGGGCTGCTGTCCATCCTGGGGAAAACCCAGACACATTAAACAACCACTGACACCCAGGGGTAACTTCAGAATCTCAAATTAATTTGAACAACAGCGAACCATGAGAAACACCAATATACTTGGTTTCATTCTGGAGACAAACAAACAAACAAAAAAAAAAACAATGAAAATAACCACTCCACTTTCATCTGTACCCACCTGCCTCCCCCCCTTTTTTAAGGTGAAATAGCTAGAAAACAAGACAGAGGCTGAAAAAGCATCTACATGTTAAACAGATTAAAATTGCATAGATTTCAGACTTAAGGTAAAAAACGCTCAAACACGAAACACGCCGTGATTGAAGGAACTTGTGATTGGAGTTGTTTGGCTCTTTCCTGCAAACACTTTCCTCAGCGCTCATCCCTCCTCTGCTGCTCACATTAACACGCTTCTATCATTAACCCCCCCACGCCCTCACCCTTCTGTATAATAGCTGGAGCTGGATGCAGGAAGGAACAACGAAAGAATGAGTTTCCTCTCTTTCCTTTTTTTTCTGTGGAGCATCTAGAATGAATGATTGATGTGAGGGGAGCGAGATCAGAAAGAAATAATCACGGTCTAACGAACGCAGAGCCTTAAGAAATATATACTAGAGCTGTGGCATAAATTTATAAACAGACCATATTTTAATATACAAGTAGTTTATTTAATATTCAAAAAGAGAGAAATAGCATTACCCGCGCACCTCTTGTGTGCTATGCGTGCATTATGGTCCCTCCTTGGGGAGCAACCTGGAAGAAAAAAGATCAACTCCATCTACAGTCTGATCGTCTCTGTGAGCCTCACAAGTTATTTCACCATAAACACCAGCGAGACAAAGATTAAACCCAATCATGTTCATTGTCAGCGGCTAAACAAATTGCCATTTTCTTTGAATGACATATGTTTTTGTGTGGAGACGCGCAACGCCAGCGCAGGGAGATAGCTTCATTTCCGAGCTTTGAGCACAGATGAGGGGGAAGACAGTGAGTCCATGTTCGGTATATGAGCACCTTTCACGGGACAAATGGAATGTCAATCAAGGACCAGTACACAGATGCGCCGTCCCCGGCGGGGGACCGAGATGCTTTCTGGTGATGCAGCTCTGTTGTTCCGGCCTCACTCTGGGTGCACTGGGAATATTTTTGTCCTTTTACCTCTCCACATCCCCTCGCTCCATTTCAGATCCCCCCGGCTCTTAACGATTTCTTCGGCTCCCCAAGTTTGTCTCTTTTTACGTGCGTCCTTTTCCCTTCATCCACTTTTTAACTTCGGAGCCTTGCACGAAAAGCTACTTACTGAACTCTCCTTTGTTTTCATAGTTGTTCTGTTTCTCTGTAACTCCTCGACAATTCTTGTTAGTGCCTCAACAAGTGGAAGTATATTGAAGCCAAGTGTTGACTTGTCTTCCCATCCTAAGTTTCTGCCTTTCTAGAACTTGAAAACAGAAAGTTTATTGAAAACAGAAAGTCATTAGATAAATTATCCTTTTCTGTCTCCTTGTGATATTAGAGGGAAATTTGAATCAAGTGCCATAAACAAAATGCATTTGACTACAAGAAAAATACATTTTCTTGATCATTTGGAAGGTAATAAGGAGCTTGATCGTCTTTTCACATCACATCATAGTGGTGAGTTGAAAGCTCCAATATCTTCCACCCTTGAGTTCTCCGTTTTCAACCTACCACTATGATGTGATATGAAAAGACTGATCAAGCTGCTAAAGCTAGTAAGTCCTGTGTGTTGTTAGATTTTCAAAAGTTAGTGACACAAATTCACCTACATCCAATGTGCATGGAATGCACATTGGATCTGGAGATCTGGAGCGTTGAAGATATGGAGCGTTGAAGATTCTTGAAAGACTGAGGAACCATCATTATTAGCAGACCGACATGTTTTGGCTTGTGCCATTCATCGGGGTCATTGCAAAACTCCAGAAAGTTTGTGTTTAAGTAAAAAAAAAGAGACCATCACGCATTCACCAAAAATTTGTCTGAGGCATCAGCATTCATGGGGACGATGCTTGCTGACTGAACCTGAGCCTAAACAGGATCTGGGCTAAACCACGTCAAAGTTAAAGGGGAAGTATCTAGAAGACAAGGTTAAAGTACACATGGCTATAACAAGAACTCTATATTAATATTTTAACTGGTTGGCAAAGATTAAAAAACAAAACAAAAACAAACTGAAAACAGCAGTATTTAGCTTTAGTTTTGAAGGTAGTTTTAGAAAAATATACATTAGAACATCTAACCAGAGAAACTCATTAATAGACAGATCTTTGTTTAATATTCAGTTAAACTTAGAAGATTACATACAGTGTCCTAACATTTTGTTGTGGCTTTAATATGCTTAGTTTAATTTCCTTTCCTATGAAAAGCCCAAATTTCTCCCACTGAAGAGTCTTCAGCGCTCCATCTAGTTCTCTCTAGAGATAGTCAGCTTAACTGTGTTTCCTTGAAATCTCTAACATTTTCTAAGAAGAACGCTCCAGATGGGGGTTTTTATATCATTGGTGCACAGACATTTGCCTTGGCTTATGATTCTCAGAACTCTGAACAACAGTTTTTACTCAGGGTTGCTTTGGAGAGTCACCTTTGAGCCCATTTTAACCACACTTACAGAAATAATCCTACCACCTCCTGTAGTAGTAGGAAGCCACAGGAGTTTGGATTGCCTGAGTCTTGCATTGGAAGTAAAGAGATAAAAAAAATTTCCCACCATAAAATATTACAGATCTTCAGGAAGTTACTCCATCTCCAACTGGTAAAAAGGTTCCTTTTATAAAAACAGAATCAACATATTTTAATGTTTCATTGAAATGTCACCAGTTATGACCCTCCATAACTGGTAACGTCTTCTGAGGCTTTTCGTCACAACAAGAAAGTGATGATTGCTGCCTCCAGGTCAGCGGTCAGTCTCTTCCTCTATGAAGGAATTCAAGAATGTTGGTGCCTTATAACCAAAATTATGGCAGGATGAAGTAGGAGATGGGTAGATGTGGTTCATGTCTGCAGTCATGTGGCTCATGTTCAGATCTGACCTGGCGAAGAAAGACCTGGGGCAAAATACGCTTTCTTTACAAATCTATCTAGATTCTAATTTCCTCCTTGAGCCCATCAATTGGGAGGATGGGCTCAAGTACTGAAATAGGCTGAGATGTGTTCCATCAAAGACCTAAAGTTCCCTTTTAGCCTGCGATTGCCTAAGGACTCTCCAGAATGAGGTAAAGTGTTTCTGTAAAATATTTAGGTTTTCACAGCAACCGATCTCATAAGTGGAATGGGTTGATTGTTCTGAACTTTTACCGAGTTAAAGTGGGATAGTATAATGTTATTCCCTCATCACAGAGCGCCCCTCTCCCACTCAGCTCCTTCAGACTAGCTAGCAGCAATTAGCAAACACCATGTCTGTTGAGCTCATATGAACTTCTTCTCAGTGCAACGCTCCTAAGAAAGGCTATAAACGGCATCATGGACAAACATTGTGATGACATTCTAAACGCAAAGTGTTAGAGCAGAAGCTTCTTAAAGAGTCACAAATTTCAAGGCGTCGGATTGCAAAATCAAATTTCTTTTGACCCTCTAATGGTCTTAAGAGACGGGGTTATTTGAAACCTACAAGCTTTTTATTCTGTGCATAAAAGGAGCTGGACTGACCCTGTGTGTGCAGTTTTTTTTCTTCTCTTGGCGAGTGGTTTTGGGTACTGACGGTGTGACAGGACAACCCGCCTCCCCCATTGCTTCCCGGCTGTCTGATCATCATTTGCCTAAACGTTGTACTAAAACTGTGGGAGGGTTAAGATATGTGTCATACTTACAGCATTTATACAACAGTTGAAGGTAACAGCTGCTTGATTGTTCTATAAAATGGCACTATATGCCTAGAAAATACATAATACTGCCCATTTAGAATATTTCTACATATTATAACCCATATAAACAGACTAGACACTGGGAATAACAGTTGGCTGCTACATCTCCACTATTTAAATAACTTTACAACTCCCCAAAATTACATTTTGTCTAGCAAAAAAAAAAAAAAGGAACCTTAATTACTGCTGCTTTGATTTAGTTTCTCACAACTTGCCTTTTTCCCTCTTATTTTATCCACAGGATAGCTCAATTACATATATATATTTTTTTTTTTTTACAGAATATAAACGTTGCATTTTAAATCTACCACTCTGCCCATTTATCTCCTCAATTCTCTAAGACCAAAAAGGCTGAAGAAACAACGTTCCCACTTCCTCCGCGCATCTTAAGACTTGGTTATTAAAAACATGACAAGCCATTCAGCTGCTAAAGGTGCTTACTCAAGGGAATGCGTGGACTGTTTATTGTTTGATTAATTTGCTCGGGGGAGACCTGAAGTCCCCCCTCCCCCCTTTCCACCGCCCCACTCATGAATATGTGGGTGACAGCGAGATTTCTCCGCGGTGACAAGTTATCTAAACTACAGAGGCAAAAACGATTATGCTAATATCAGGTTGTAGTCATCAATCATCCCGTGTCAATGTGGTGTCAACGCATCACCGTCCCTCTCCTCCGGAACGCTCCTCTGGCCACGCGAGGTTGTAAAATGTTTGTAGCGCGTGCAAGCATCGCAGCTGTGGGTGTTTGTTTGGAGAATTGATCACGCGCTCTTCGCGCCCTGGGGGGACTGGATCTGAGTGGATCTGCGCTGTCCTCTTGGATGGAGGGGCTGAAAGGAAGCTGGGAGGGAATTAATTGGGCGAGTTTCTTCGTCCTGATGGGAACACCGGGCTGACGTCAGAGGGAGACGCGCCTTAAAATCCAAAGAGCGCATCACAGGGAGACGCGTGCTTAGATCACACACATACACACACGCGCGCGCGCAAACCAAAGCCTGATGGTGGTAGGAGAGCAGGGAGGCTGTAGAAAGCTGCGGCAGCGGAGAGAGTAAAGCGGAGAAGTTGCTTCCTGAGGCGCGCAGGGATGACAGCTGCGCGTAAACGTCTGCGCGCCACGACTTGGATCAGAGCGTTGATGATTTTGTGATCTAAAAAAACAAACAAAAACAAAAAAAACAATAAAAACAAAACGGAACATAAGAGTGTCTCTGAATTAGTGTCCGTGGGAAAACAAGCTGCGGGTGGTACGGATGCTGTTGGACGTGGCCACGCGGTTTTCTTCCAGCTTTTGCGTTTTTTTCCTACTTTGAACCATGGCGTATTCTCAGCTGGGATATTCCTACTCCACCACACCACAGGTGAAGACTGCTCGGCAAAAAGTTATTTTGATTTAACTTTATTACTATGTTGATGGAGAAAAATGCGAAAAGCTCTTTTTGTTCGTTCATTTAAGTAAATAATGCTTGGTTTATATTTCAAAGATAAAACAGAGTTGTGCAGTAAATCCCTCTGTTCTCAGTTCACCGGAACTATTTTTGTTGTTTTGTTTTTACATCTGTATTCATTTTTTTTATTTCATTCTATCATTGTTACCTTTTCTGTTTTTTCTCATGTTTTACACATTCATTTGTTTATTTTACTGGCCTTTGGTTTGACTTTATATTAGTTTAAAATAACTGTTTTGTGTTTATATCTTAACCTTCACTGTCATGAATTTTCAGTTATTTGTTGGATTTACTAGTTTCCACGAGGCACTTTGAGTTTAATTTCTTGAATAATCAAAATGATAAAATTGCAATATTATTATTTTTGAATAAACTGTTAGATAGCTTCTCAAGGCTTTAGTTTATTTATTTATTCAGGCACTTTGAGTTTATATAGATGTTTAATAATTGTATGTATTTGTTTTATTGTTGTGATTAATGTAAATTTTATCTTAATTTAATTTAGTTTTTACTAGGTTCTTGTAGTTTTGACTTCATATATTGATTCGAAATGGGTTCCTTTACATCACTTATTGGTTTGTTTTTGTGATAAATCATCTGTATATAAATATTCAAAGGATTTAGTGCTTTACTTTTTACCAGGCAATTTTAGCTTGACATTATGTTGGTCATGTTTTATCTTTTTTTACTGTCGTAAAAATATATAGCTGTTTAAATGAAATGTAGATTTTTGATTTATGTATTTGTTTTCATTTTTTCAGTTACTTATATTCTTAATTTGAACGTTCTTACCTGGAAGCTCTCCTTAGAAGTTTTATGTTTAGCATCAGTTTGTTCATTTTGTCACTTGCTGCTGTTTGCATGTGAAAACTGTTGACATAACTGAAAACAAATTGATTGGTTATTAGAGGTTTATGCCATTATATTGAAACATTTGAATAAAATTACTGATGCCGATTTGTCCACAGTTTTTGATGACCTCTGGTTCTCCTGCATCCCACACGGGGCTGCGCTCCCCGGGCCACCAGCTTCCTCCTGGAAGCGGCATCGGGGTCTACGGCGGCGCTTACACAAAGAGCCACAGCTACTACAACACATGCGCCAGCGACGCCTCCTCTCTCTATTCCAGGGTGAGTGCCAGGCCTCACTTTGATGCTTTTAGCACTGATACAAATGGAAACCACTTTGCACAGGTCAGAAAAGAATGTAGGAAAATTGTATGTCTGATATTTAAACTTTAACACTTTTAGGGGCCGCTAGATCCCAAAGAAACTGCACCCATGCATTTGGGGACGTCTCAGAGCGCCGCCTATTATCCTTATGAATACACATTTGGTCAATATCCTTATGACAGATATGGGTAAGTTAACTCGTTCTCTCAGCTGAAAGACATTGAGATTTTAAACATTTACTTGGTAAAACAACTACTGTTTAATATATGATTATAATACACTATATTATTATCATATATAAACATTGCAAAACTGTCTGAATGTGGTCATGGACATGAAAACATTTGATTGCGGTAAATTTCAAGACTTTTTTTAGTGCTAAACAGAAAGAAAAAAAAACAAAAGAACATTTTTTACAACAACGTTCTCTCTGTTGCCCATGTCTGTTGTCGATGGTTCAGGTATTCCTGCTCGGACAGCTCCTCCCGCCGTAAGAACGCCACCAGGGAGACCACCAGCACCCTGAAGGCCTGGCTGCAGGAGCACCAGAAGAACCCGTACCCCACCAAGGGGGAGAAGATCATGCTGGCCATCATCACCAGGATGACCCTTACACAGGTGATGTTCAACATTTAATGGCTATTACATGAATACTTAAACATTAAACAATGAATCAGTTATCTATTTTTGTTTTACATATAATCTGAAGTCATCATCAGCCATTCCAGTCCAGGTTTGGCTGCCCCACGTATAGCATTTGTCACGTTTGTCCAAATCTAATGCTAAAAAAGAATAAGAAAATTCTCCTTTTTCATGTTTACACAGAGTTTCTGTTCTGTGTAGAATCAATTAGTTTGTGTAGTTTTGATCTATGCTGTAAAAATGCTAAAAAGCAGTCCAGATTCACTAAAAACAGAATTAGGCTTAGCACTAATGGTTAGCTTCAAAGTGATGCCAACTTTTAGCGTCTTTAGCGGCTAATGGATATCCTCACAGTGCTTATAAAATCATTCTCATCTCGTTTTCTCTCGTCACTGATGACTTTCTGTTCTCCATGATCCAAAATCCTGCCCTCTAAACAATTTAAAAGGTGGAGGTCACTTCAGCAAGAAATGTTGATACGTTGACAATCAACATAATCAGACATTTGGAAAGGAAGCAGACGTCTAAACTACTTGGAAAACTAACTTGGAAAGGAAAGACTTAGTTTAACAGCTTACAGTTACTTAACCAGGCAAAGTGTTATGCTGGCACAATCAGGACTTGGGCAGAGAAATACTGCAGTATATCACATCTCTTGACACCTATAATGGTAACGCTTCATTCATTTTTTTCTTAGCGCTCCACAATGAATTGAATGGAAGTTTGTGCAGTACTATGATTCCATGGACAACTTGGAAGCAATATTTGGTGGGCTACATCCTGTATGTACCATTGATTCAAACCCTGCCAATTGGATGGACGTTCCTAATCCTGTGTACTTACACAGGATTGGGCCAAGACGTTAAAGCTTAAGGGAAAATGGTGTACACATAAAAATGCTGGGAAAAGACGACGATAATACAGAAAATTTGGCAATGAATGTCTTCAACTCAATATTCATTGCTGTGTTATGTTTTCCGAATATCTTGCAGATATTTTCTACTTTTGGTGGTCTTTTATTATTCCCGTCATCTGGAACTCATTTTAAGTGCCTCTCTGTGTCCTTCAGGTGTCTACGTGGTTTGCCAACGCACGCAGGAGACTAAAAAAAGAGAATAAGGTGACATGGTCACCAAAAGCTTGTAAAACGTCTGATGAGAGAGGCTGTGATGAGGACAGCAGAGAAGCCGAGAAGCCGCTTGGAAGTAGCACACACCTTCACGGTAAGAAAGTCCAGAGCCAGTTGCTCATTTTTTCAATGCAATTGGCAATTACAATTTCACTGTTTCCTGAACCGATTGTCTTTTGCAGATCAACAATGTGGAGAACTGCAGAGTGACCTTGAAGACTTCGACATGGTGGAGTCAGATGCTTCTGAAAGTGACCCGAAGTCGCATGTTCTACCAGAGGGCGAAGAAGCAAACTCAAGCGCAGAACACCCACATGGACAAAGACTGTCTGCGGATTGCCCCAAACTAACACCAGTCAATCATCAAATCAGTTCCTTCTACATGAATCCAAACCTTCGAAGTCCCGACACAAAGCCCAAAATCTGGTCTATCGCCCACACTGCTGTTCCCCCAGAAGCTGGCTCCCCACCAGAATACCCCCCATGCATGCTATCATCGACCCGGTCCTCCTCTCCTGTTTACTCAACAAACATGGCGCTCACCAGTGTGGACAGGCAACAAGAGTCTCCAGTGGCCACACTGAGAGAGTGGGTGGACGGGGTGTTCCACGGTCCTCCGTTCCAGCAGCCCAAACCAGCGGAGGCGTGGAAAGGCCTCAACAACAGCGGGACGTCTGTTCAGTCCTTTGAACTCTTGCAGTCTACACCGTGTTTGTAGTCTATGAACAATGTAGCACAGGGACATATGGACTAAAAACAAAAGTCTACATTTTGCTTTTCATGGTGGAACGGAGGGACTGCACGTCAAACATCAAGTTCTCCAATGCAGGACTTGTTTCCTTGCAAAAAAAAAACAAAACAAAAAACTTCAGAGTCTTAAATGGGATTTGCCACCATACTGTAAGTCATAAAGAGCTTAATGGTAAAGAAATTATTTTAGCTCTAAAAAAAAAAAAAAAAAAAAGTCAGTAGAATTTTCCATGTAGCAGTGATGCAACCTGCAGCCATCCTTGTGTCTGTTTTATACTGTAAGGCTGGTCTGGTCCTAAAACACTCCTACACTTACCACCCAGAAAGAAATTCAAAGTTTTGCTTGATGAAAACTGATGATAAAGTATGAATTACATTTTGTAGTTTAGATATTAAAATGAGATTCTGTGAAGGTATCATCAGTAAAGTTCCCCTATGTGTATGTGTATTCAATGGATGCCTTTTTACTGCAAATCTGAGAAAAAGTGAAGAAATCCTCAGACTGGTCAAAGGTCAGACAGGGGTCTCAGCTCAAGCTGATCTTGTCCACTTAAAACGACTCAAATTTATAAAAAGTTATACTAGCATATGTTAGGAATCTACACATTTTCGCTTACTCAGCTTGTTTGTATTTAGCCGAATAGCATCACTGTTATTAAGCTAAAAGAATGGTGGTTAGGGCTGCTAGCTGTGTTAGCCAGCTTGATCAGTTCACTCTATGTTCTCCAAGAACGGAGCAAATTTTGGATTTCCGACCATCATTTGTGCGAGGTGTGTACGATATGCAACTTTAACAAAGCTAAAGTTACATTGATTAGCCCTGCTAGTTGTATCGATACATCAGCTGCGATTCATCAGTTTGCTCTAAATCCACCTGGAGTGGCAGAAATTTTTATAATTTGTAAATGGTCGTCGGGTTGGTCAGCAGCATCAAAGATGGTACATACCAAAAATTGTCCAAGCGACTCACAGCTAAGGGAAGGCTAGCAAGCTATTTACACAGACCCAGTCTTTAGTGATTTTAGAAATTTAAGCCAAACCAGCTTAGCTAACATCAATGCTAGCTAAGCCATCTTAGTTATCATTGATTACTTTAAGAATAGAACATTTTTAACAAACATTGCCTGCGTTACTATCCATAAATATGTTTCCAGAAGCTGCTCGATGTGTCAGTCTGCCTGACTGGCTTATCGTGACTCTGGGCAGATAATTTCCAAACTATTAAAAGCAAAGGAGAATACCATCTGCAATGTTACTGCATAAATGAAGAGATAACCTTGCAAATCCTAAATTTGCGGGGTTAGAGTGGATTGAGTCTAAGGTGGCGAGTCACATCGATAAGGCTGGTGGCGTCTGCTAGTTACACTAGCGGTGCACAGTACCATGAGCGGTGTTCAGTTTGGAAAAGTTGGTAATAGTTAAAGCCTAGACACACAATATATCCCCATTTAGGGTAACATTTTAATATTCAGTGATTTCAAATTGATAGCCTAATCTAAAATGGCTAGCAGTTAGGTCTTAATTTCTCTGAGATTTCTTTCACTTATCTCCAAACTTACATGCAACATCTATGACCTAAAGCTAAGGGAAATATTACTGCTATTTTAACTTCACAGAACATTTTCCTTTTTTTGAGAAAAGCTCCTTTGTAGGAAACAGTCAGTGAGTAGCACATGATCCTATTTTGAAAACATAATAATCCTCGACTCTTTTATAACTCGTAGGCTCTAATGTACTTCAGTGATCAGAGTCAAATCCTGTACAGTTTCCACTCATGAAATGAAAAACGCACGACTGTACACTTGCACCATGGCCTGCACATGCACTAAGTCACAATAATAAAAAGTGTATCCTGTAGCATGGCGGTGTTTTTGGTGTGTCCTGGCGTTATAATGAAATCCCTTTAGATGATATAAAGCCTTTTCTGGAGCTCAGGGATACACCTCTGAAGCCTTGGCTGAGTGTGTATGTGCGCCACAGAGTTTGTTTGTGTGTGTTTGGATGGCGTGGAATGGGGCGGTGTGAGAGTGGGTGTACGGTGGGGAGTGGGTGGTATTCAGCCGTGACTAATGGAAACACACAGAGGAGGGTGCTGCTAAATTGTTAAATCGATGCCACTTCCACCTCGGCTCCAGATATAGCTGCAATCAGCGATGCGTCTCTTTTCATTAGGCGCTTTTTGACTTTGTCAACCTTGGACAGCAGGAAGATCCCTCCCACAAATAGAAAAATAAAAAATAAAAAATCGTGAAAGCATCTGGATAATACCAAGTGTCACACCTTTATCTGAAACAAAATATTTTTCCCCCTTTGCACGTAACAGAAATTGTTAAAATTTATGCTTAAAGGCCATTAAGTCCTAGCGTTCTTCTAAAAATCAATTAAAAAAATTCTCAACCACCGCATAAAGAAATGCAAAGAACTTGTTTTCCCATCTTTATCCTTTTGCTGCTCCTGTTTTTTTTCTTATTTAGAAGTGGTAATAAAGTATTTATCAGAACAGAGGAGGGATCTGCCTGGGCTTTGTATAGAATTAACCATTTCAGATTAAATAATTCAGGATGAATTCAACCGAGAATTTCATTCTGTTTCTGCTTCATAAATAAGTCAGACTTGAGATGATAAATAATGGCATCTGTCTTCTTATTTCGATAAAACTTTTCTTTCTCCTGCGATCATCCTGACAGGACCTTCGCTGTGGCTGGCTGCTAATTTATCTTTTATAGTTACGCCGAATTTCTTTTTTCACTTTGTCTAAATTTAACAGGCCAGGAACAACAAAGTTTTGTTCCCGTCTTGGAATAGAGGCAGATTTGAAGTGGCGGTGTCGTGAAGAAACTGGCCCAGCAACCGTATAGCAGTTAGGAGATGTAAACCTGTTCTCACCTTTTGCTGTTTGGATGATGCATTTTTTTTAAACTTGTCCAGAAAAGAGGGAATAAACCAACAGTATTAGATTTTTAAATGGTAGAGAATGAAATAAATCTTGATAAAAAAAAAAAAAAAAACTCTCTGTTTCTGATTTTGCCTAACTGATCACGCTGGACATCAATAGATTTTAGGGGATTTACAAAGCAGAACTGCTGAGTAAACAGTCTTCACCTACTTCAAAGAATTGGTAATGGTCGATTTACTGCAGAGTGGATTTGGAAAGTTTCCATGGGGGCCACACACACGCATCGGACTTTCCAGCACCATGAGATGAGTTACCAAGACACATAGCTGCAGTAAAGAAATAACTAGTCAACAACAAATTTCTTGCTGTTTTTGCCCCCCCAAAATATTTTTTTGACACTGTTGATCAAGACAGCTGAACAGAAACAAAACTGAAGTTATCTTTGGACCCAAAGAGTAATGACCTAGAGTCAGTAAGTAGTTTCAGCAGAAACTATTTGATCAGGCCCTGAATCCAGATGGATTAAGATATTCAGAGTCACATAAAGACAGTTATAAAGTCGGCCTTCTATCACCTGAAGAACACTTTCAGGATTAGATGACTAATGTCTCAGCAAAATCTAGAGAAACTCCCTCATGCATTTGTCTTTAGTTGTATTGATTATCTCAATAGTTTCTTCACAGATCTGCCTAAAGAAAATTCAGACAGCTGTAGCTGATCCAGAACGCTGCTGCTCACGTTCTCACTAAAACCAGTAAAACCCCAGTTCTACTGGCTCCCTGTAGATCAGATAGTTTATAAATCACTGAGCATCAAACTACATAAAAGATCTTTTGTAATTGTATCAACCTTCCAGACCCCTTGGGTCTTCTGGTTCTGGTCTGCTTTGCATCCCCAGAACCAGAACCAAACATGTAAAAGCAGCATTCAGCTTCTGTGCAACACAAATCTGAAACAAACGTCCAGAAAACTGCAAAACAGCTGAGTTCCATTAAATCAAAGCTGCAAACCCACCTTTTAAGAGTTGCCTTGGATTAGTAGTAACCAGAACATTGATCAACATATTTGATGAGTATTTTCTTGATGATTTTAAGGATGGCTTTTGACAAAATGTAATGTTTGTTGCTTGATTCATAATTGATAGTTTTTACGATGCAAAGCACTTCGAACGTCCTTGTTGCTGAAATGTGCTATGCAAACAAACCTGACTCAACTTTCAAGTGAAACAGGATGGATAAACTGATGGCGTTCCAGGACAGTTCAGGCCACGTTAGACCCAAAAGATCAGTGGAAAGAGGTTTGTATCTACGTAACTCAGACTGGTGTCTGTTAGCTGTGTATTTTTTTCTATGCTTTGAAAAAATTCTGATGGAATGTCTTGAAACAAAATTCTGACAACTTCAAATTACTCCCCTCTGCACCTTCAGTCTGACACCTATTTCCTTTCAACACCGTCTGAGCCTCTGTTGCAAGTCCAAACACGCAAACACACCCACTGGCATATATACACTCACAGTTCCAAGTCTCTTGTGTCGTGTCACACACACTTTGTTTTTTTTTTCCGGGGCTATCAAAGCGCTGAGTGCAAACTCTGTCCTCCAAATACCGTCACGTGTCGTCAGAGGTGTCTCGCTCCCCACGGTAACCCCCTGAGCTCTTGGCACAAGAACAAGTCATTATTTTCATGGTAAAGGTCAGAGGCTCTGTCACCTGACCAAAAGCTGAGCCGAGTGGAGTCGCCTCGAGACAATGACCAAAGGTCAGCTTTCTGATTTGCCTCTCTCGCAGCGAGCGTGGACTTGAGGAGGATGGGGCTGCTCCCAGATCTGCCCGTGAGCCCCCTTTCGGGTCAGGTTGGCTTCCGGACGTGGAGCCTCAGATAATTGGAGTTATGGAGCTCCATAATGAGCCTGGGGCTCTGTAATGTGACACATCTTAAAGTAGAAATATTTTAATAGGGCAATTACAGAGGAGAGGAGGATGTTTTGTGTGGAGTGAGTGATTGTTGTGCGCGGGACTTTGTATTAAGGAACTCCCTGGCATTTAACTCCATTATCTATTGCTCTGCGTTGGGGACATTTCTAATGTGATTAGTCTCATTTGAGCGTATCTTTTTCTGATGCTTCTGACCCGGCAGTGCGGGTCAAACAACAGGCAGAGCTGTATTTGCAATTACCCTCTGATATTATGCAGAGGGACAGAGGATGGCTGGATGTAGTGGTCGACCCTGCGCTGATTAAACCACTCTGAAACGGAACCCTTCAATGAATCCAGCCGCAAATTGGTTGAATGTACAATTATAACCTGGACTTACTTGACACATACACTGTTGGAGAATACGATAATATACTGGGTGATGAGTTTACAGCGTTCCTACACATTCCTAATGCCCAAAATCCAAACTTTTCCAGCATTGAATTAGCCAAATTCCCAGCCATTTTAAATCCACTTTGACCAAATATAACTACAAAAAGTTGAGAGAAAATTAATGCCTGACATTTCAATATGAAAGTGGATGGATAAAATCCAATGAATGCATGATGGTGGAATGGAAAGGTGGAACATAGACAAATTAATCAAATGAGTGGATGGACGATGGACACACTGATGAATGACTGACTAATGGACACATGAACAGACATATGGACAAAGAAACTGAAAGAGGGACGGTAGAAAAACCGATGGATGGATGAATGGACATAGTGGACTGAAGGACAAATGGATGGATGAGGAATAGATACCAATAATGAATGGAAAACGGATGAAAGGTTGATGAGAGATAGACAAACAGATGGAAGGATGGAAAGACAAATGCTTGGACAGTAGATGGGCAAAGAAAGTGATAATTGATGGATGAAAAACAGATGAATGGATAGACAAATGGGCTGGTGGACAAACATATAGGTGGATGATGGACACACTGATGAATAATAGACCAAATGACAAATAGAAAAATGGGTGGATGAATGATGACCAAATACATTGGCAAAAAATAGAGATAATGAAATAAGCCGATGAATGGATGAATATTGGAAAAATCTATAAATGGGGAGACATGTATAGACAGATAAATGTACAGACAGAACTAAGGATGACAAACAGATGAGTGGACAGAAATGGGACGGACGAATAGATAGACCAAGTCCAGAGATACAAATACTCCTTAAACATCTGAAAATACTTCAATGAATCCAGACTTTTCCAGGGTGAACAGAAAGCATGTTTAATACCAGTGAATAATTTAAAGGTGCAGCAAAACGTAGTATAAAAAAAACACTACTCTGTCATTCAGCTCATTTCATATGCTCAGTTTCATCTGTAAAATTTTGCTGCCGGCGATGCCTCCAACTCAGCCACCCGTCACCTTCGAACCAACCAGACGCACTGACCGCCAGACCAAGCAGTCGTCTCCCTGACACCGACCCGGCTCACATGTCTCGATTTAACAATGCACCCCACTCCCTGCCCCTTCAATCATCCACTGTGGTCTGACTGGAGATGAGGTTAACTACAGCATCAGGCGTACTTCCAGGAGCCACAAGGGCCAATTATATCAGCCTGACAACTCACGCCCCACCCAACCGGAGCCCCGTGGAGTGGAAAAATGCAGTTCCACTAGCTGCATCACCAGGGACCGAACACGCCAACGGTGTCTGGAGCCTGAGCCGAGCACGGGCCAATTTGGCATGCAGAGGTCTATGGAGAATAAGAGCTGATGAAATATATATATGATCTTCTTCAAACATGTATTGTTCCGCTCTGCTGTGTCTCAGCAGGAAGAGCCCAGAGTTTTCCAGGCAGATCGTAGAGAGGAGATGCATTATGAAGCTAAGGTCCTCTCTGCAGGCACGAGCCTAATCTTTTATAGACGAGACTAATTCAAGATTATGAAAGTCCTGCAAATGTTGTGAAAGCAACGTAGATTAATATATGTTGTTCTTTTATTCCATACCTATTCTTAAAAAAAGCAACAACAAAAGAAAAAGCTAGAGTTAGACGCTAAAAAGCAGTTCACTGTTCGGACAGTCAGCTGAAGTACATATGCAGTACAGCACTGACCTCTGTTGGTCAAATGCTAGAACTGCATTAATCCAGGAATCCAGTAAAATTCAACATCTCTTTTTAAACATTTATAAGTATCACATTCATTTTTTTCCCTCGTTAAAGAAAAGCTTTGTTTAAAACAAACAGAAAAAAGCTCTCCCAGTTAGACAACATAATTTATTTTATACAGAGAAGCAAATACAGGGCTGATGCTTCAGTGATGATGCTTCTGCTTGAACTGCAGTCCACAATAGCCACACGTCCCCACCTTTGTGTCCTTATCCTGAGTGGAATCAACAAGACGCCTGCGTTAGTGGAAACACTTTTAGACCATATACATTTACAGCGCCATATACAACAATCATTGCAGATATTTCCCCAGACTCGAACACGTTACAAAACTTCAACGGATTTTACGAGAGTATCCACTACGAGAAACTAGGACACGTCGATACTGGGAAAACACTTCGTTGCAACACGGCATTCTGAAAATTACAATAGCTGAACTGATTGTGATAATCAACATTAGTTACATTTTTCTTTCTTCACAATTACACAATGTCGCCATTTCGGGCATTAAAAATAAGCATCAGTGGTGGGCATTACACGGGTAGCTGGCCAAACACCCATTAACGTCTGGACTAGAGCTGGGCAATAAACCAATTTTATCAGTAGCTGAAATTTTTGTTTTTGAACATTTAATTTTTAGAAAAATCAGGATTTTGTTTTTAACCATTGCACTCCTTGGGTTCCCATAGTTCAGAGTGACGTCAGCACGCTCAGTGCACACCATTTTGATTGACAAGCAGGTTTCATAACTTATAACCATTTATTTTGACTTTGAATTCTGATCAACGATATGATGAAATATAACAGCCTAAACATTTGTTTCTCTTCTCATTACAAGAACAAAGTGATAGCATTATAAGAATACAATCATAGTAATACAAGAATAAAGTCATATGACAATAAAGTCAAAATAGTATGAGAATAAAGTCGTAATATTAGGAAGAATGAAGTAGTAATTTCATGAGAACTCCAACAAAGAAAAAAAACACACTAAATCATCCAACCTTTTCTCTAATTAAAACAACCTTTTTCTAATAATTTTAAGACTTTCTTCTAGATAATTTATGTCTTTATTCCGATGATATCACGACTATATTCTTGTAATTCAACAAAACTCTCTTGTAGCACAACTCACAGAAGGGACGACTGAAATAAAAGGCATTATTTAAGTCATATCGCCCAACCCTCGTCTGGACACCGGTCACTCACAGAGTTAATGTGTGCAAAGTATAAAAATGCTTCTGTAACATTTGGATGTTAGTTTTACATGGGAAATGAATACGTGACAAAATGGAGGGCTGTTACAAAGATAAAAAAGTGGATCATTACTCTACTGTAATATTGGGCTGTTTGTTCCTTAGAATTCACCTTTTCTTTGGTGGAAAACACATTCCTTGTACTTATTTCACACAATTTTCATTATATTACCAATTACATATATGAATCTTACCAAATTTATGTAGACTTTGGGATGTCCAAGTGCTCCTCCACCTCCATCACAGGACACCACCCTGGCCTCCAAGTGTGTCACTGGCTCTTCTGCCACGAGGTTGATGGCAAAATTCTTATTCACCTTAACACAGCACACAAATAAATAGAAGAAAACGCTACAAATCTTCAAATAAAGCCGCCAACATATGTTTTAACTGCCCAGAAGCGACATTGGTTTGTTTTTCTCTAACATGCAGGTTTTATTATGAGTAGACATTAAACAAAATATAAGCATAGAAGATATTAGATATTAGTAGCAGAGCAGACAAGTTATATATAAAAGGTAGTTGAGAGCAAATATTTATGTAAATTTTCTATGAAGATATATAAAAACATCTTTAAATATTTAAAGATATTTCTTTTGTGTTCTTTTGTAAACGCATTCACATAGCAACCAAAAATTACTACAAATTTGCCTTTTAACCAGTACTTAGTTTTAAAAAGGCAGCAAATTAATAAAAAAAATAGTCAATGACACATTTCTGGTATTCTTTATTTTGGATTTTCTGGCTATAAAAAAATATATTAAAACACTTCACAGCAACCATGACAAGCTATATGTATGTATATGATTCAATACAATTGTAAAACTACAAACTTTTCTGACTGGAGCTCAGCTAAGTTATTTTAATGAAAAAAAATAAAATAATAATAATCCTGTTTGGGCTCGTGTAAGTTTAAGGTCTTTTCCAATCATGTAATTGAGTTTCATATCCCTGTTTTAGACTACTTCTTACCTCTTTCTGTTTTCCGACAAACCGAGCTCTTCTCGGGTCTTTTTCATCAAACACCTAAAGGAAACCACATTCCAGTCAGATTTTACATTGATTTCATCGAAGTTATCTATATCACATGCTTGTAAATTGAGATAAAATGCAATTCTATTAGTGTTTAATGAATGTTGAGCAAAATAAGAAGCACATAACTTGTAGTAAAGGTGCTGTCCGATAATGGAGCTATAGCAACATTTGACTAAGGCGAGCTAACAGTAGGCCTACGTTTAAGCACTAAAAGCAGGGGACATTTTGGACCTACCTGGCCGGTATGCGTGATAGGCTCGCCGGTACTTGAAACCTCCACGCTGTATCGGTGGACGGGTACAGCAGTCAACCTTAGTGGTTGAACGAGCTTAGCGTTCCTAATGAAGGACAGAACTCTGCACACAGCGGCCGCCATGTTTACAAGAGTCAAGCTGCTGAGGTTGGGAAGGAGACTTTGAAATATTTTTCCCGAGGTACTGCCTGTCAGGTACAAACGCAAGCTGGAGGCTACAAATACATTTAACTTAAATTCGTACATTTAAAACACTACATTGGTAAAACAAGAAATAGAAACTAACCAAGTCTTATTTTAGAGCATCATAAACGTACCGTTTTTTTTAAAGCCACGCAGTTAAACAACCTTAAAGACCAAACTGGGGGAAACAATAGTCACTAACACTTAACCCGGAAGCGTTAAGTGTTAGTGACACAAACGCAAGAGTAGCATTGTGGTCTTGTTTCGACGTTTCGAAGGCAAATATCGGTGGTATAACACATGCTTTGAATCTACTCAGAATTCTCAGGTGGTGTGTTTTAATGCTTGACTTCATAAATGAATAGCGTTATGTACGAGATTTTCATGTTTAATACTTTTTATGTTAGACTCTAGCACTAGCAGGTCAAACTCTGAGCCGTCTGGTTTATATCGTGTAGCTGTTTATAGACGTTTTACAAATACTTAACATATAGTTATACTAAGTGGAATTAATTTATGTATGGTTGTGTTTTATAAGCTGTTTTATATTTAACCCTTTAATGCTGTGTTGAGTAGTTACTTCCACCCCTTGTTTTCCCCCGTTTTGTCATTGGAAACACTGACTAACGTTTCTGTGTTTATTTAATTTAATGGCATTGACAAACACAAAGTAGCGCATAATTATCATGTGGAAGGAAAAGAACCTCAGCATCCCATGGATTAATGCTGCCTTCACCGTGTTTTACCATGAGTTTGACATCTACACGATACTGTTGCTGTTTGCAATGCAGTTTGTTATCTAACGGAACATACATGCTATTCTGAAATGAAATTAGTTACTGAAGGCTGTCAGAATAAATTGGGTTGAATCCAATGAATGTATGCCATGCTTCACAGTCTTCTTTTTCTTTTTTTTTAAACTGTATATTTGATGCTACCTCTTCACAATTTCACTTTGTATTGGTCTGTTGCACAAAAGTCCTTTAAACTATATTGAATTAGACAAAACGTTGAAAAATTCAAGGTGCAAAATGTCCGTATTTTTCAGATAAACTGTACTCGCCTAAACTGCTTGTAACTTATTTAACCTCTAATATTTCTCATGAATCTCTCTGCAGCCTTTGTCACCATGGGTCCCCTCTTGCTGAAGCACCTGGCTGCCTCGCTGAGTCGACAGGTTCTCCAGATGAGCCGTTTCAATCCCACCGTTTCCACGACAGCGGCGAGTGCGTACAGGTGTCTGTGGACGGTCGCGGCCGCCCCGCGCTCGATGCTCCTGCTGGCGGCCAGAGTCACGCCTCTTCCGTCGTCGGTCCTCCAGGTCCAGGGCGGGCCGTCTCTGCTGCGTCTTCCCGGCGTCCATCCCTCGGCGGGGATGAAGACCAAGTCGGCCCTGAAAAAACGCTGCAAAGACTGTTTCTTTGTCCGAAGGAGGGGACACCTGTTTGTGTTCTGCAAGACGAACCCGAGACACAAGCAGAGGCAGGGCTGAACTGTTGAGAGAGAGCCGAGAGATGTACAAAGAATTTACCGAATCACTGCAGTAATAATAAATTGTCGTGACATTGTCATTGGGATTTATGTGACGTCTTTTTGTAAACATGAGTAACCCTTGTGGAAGAAAACAAACTAAATACTCATTAAATAGAAAATAGGAAGGTTTTCTGTAAGGAACTTATTTTTCAATTTATGTTTCAGACTTAGAAGTTTTGAAATACGCTTTGAGAAACTATTTGCCCTTTCAGACATTTCTTCCATTTAGTTCCCCTCTCCCCCATACTTCAGTGTTTCACTTCTGAACATTTTCATGGCTTCATAAAGCACTTTTTAAAGTTTTTTTTGTTTTTTGTTTTTTCATTCACGAGGAGGGAGAGAAGCGCCAGCATGACTGACAGCACTAATACCCGCCTCCCGGCTCTGATTGGTTGTTTCCAGTTAGCATTGAGAAAAGGTTGCTCCAATTATTCACAGATTATCTGTC
>NW_015114805.1:0-309 GCF_001443285.1 Poecilia latipinna
CACGTTATAACGTGATAGCGCTCGAAATTTTTTTTTCCTGCGTGATAGCAATGCGCTTCCGTAGTTTATACAGGTGGTAAAGACTATTATTTAATTCTTTCACTCTGTCTTAAGTAAGATGCATCCCAAATCTTCCGTTTTTGTTTTGAAGGTTTCCTAAAGACACGATGTGAGGAAGAAGAGGGAGAAATCTATAAAGAGAGACGGATTCACTGCAGCACGGATGAATCTCACATCGGATTTTGGACTCGTCGGCTGAAAAACATTATATATATATATATATATATATATATTCAGTATTAATCATTA
>NW_015114805.1:2241-13135 GCF_001443285.1 Poecilia latipinna
ATTCAATATGGCGGACGCTGTAACGTATCGCAGCAACGGCCGACCCGCTCCATGAAGGGTCTACGTATTTATGTCTATGCCGCTAACGGCGACCTGCGGAGGCCGAGAGCCGCCGGTGTTATGGATCAACAGGTGGTGGCAGCTGGAAAAGACTGATGTTTCTGTGGGCGTGGCTTTTTAGGACCCCTTTACCGAACCAGGAAGTAAACAATGCAATAAGCTTAAAGAACTACAAATCTTTACAAAAATACTATCCGACTCCGTAAAACAACCACTAAGATCTCGGGAATAACTAATTAGAAAGACTTTATTGGTCTAATATGGTATGTTGTCTTTTTTTTTTTTAAGTTAATCTGCAAAACCATCAAAACGTGTAAATTACGCAGAACTTGTCCTGACTTATGTGTTGCTTCAGGGGTTGAAACTCGTCAAAGGAAGATCGAAATAGATCTCGATGTGGCATGAGCAGATCTCAAAGCAAAGATTATTCCCTGAAAGCCGACATAAATGTTGAAGAGCCTTGGGATTAAAAATAAAATGTTTAAAAAGATCGACTGGCTGTGTAATTTTTCCACATATTCCTCATATTGTGATATTTCAAATAGGTATCCACAGAAACTATAGCGAAATCTTTTTAACTGTTTCTGTAACGCTACACTTTATTTCCTAGCTCATTTACAGAAGACATGGCTACCGCAGATCTATGTGGCAGTGTCATTTCTTCCTTATTGTTGATATTTTTTCTCGTCTTTATTCTTTTCATCAAGTGACCGTAATTCTCAACCATATGATAGAAAGCTGAAAATGTCTTATATACTTTTACATCAGAAACGGGTTAAAATCTTCACTCGAACTGAGATTCTGAAAGTGTCACCAGTTAATCCAGGCCTGGTTCTTAAAGCGCGGGGTGTCCGTTAGATGACAATCAATGACGGGTAGGAACATCGGACTGTCAGCTATCCTCATAGCTTGGTGGTTAAAACGGCGCTCTTGGAACTCAGCGACCGCTGGTACGAAGTAGTTAGCAGCGCCATAGTCTATTTCTCTTTTTGGACCAGTCTGTTTTATTGTCTACAAAAATAAATAATATAATTCACTTGCTGCCAACATTTTGGAGGTAGTGTTGTTTAACAGGTTTGCCAGACAAACTTTAACTGTAAGAATATAGTCAGATTACCAAGGTGCACAGCTTTGCTTCTGCAGCCGAGTGAAGTCTTAAAGTGAAAACGACATAATGTGGCTTCCATTAAATGAACAATGAATTAGTTTACATGATATTATAACTGTTTATATTTATTGATATGTTTGCAAAGCATGTCAGTCAACATAAGACTGAAAAGACGTAAAATGATCGTCATTACTCTAACAATGTTGGGTGGTAGTACAAATTCTGTTTAGTACAGTCTTCTTTGAAGTGATGTATATTTTAGTGACATTTTAATGTATTCTTCAATATTCCTTCATACCATTATGTTTTGAAGAGCTCTTAGGGAAAGTAGAGACATTTTCATATCCGTTTATTTACGTTTGTAGCGTTTTGATCAGGAAACAACAAAAGCCACCTAATTTTTTACAAACATCTGCGTTGAGGACCCTGTTTGACTGTCACTAGTTAATCTGAATGCGGCTCGTTCTGTTTTTAATTTGATTTCCCTTCGTCAACAGCCTGAAAACTGTTTCCAAGTAGAGAACACACGGACAAATACTGTAGATACGGCTCATAATCTGTTGGTGGTATCTGACAGTAATGTAGGAACGTTTATTATTATAATTTCGGCTTGTCAGTTTGGATATCACCACCAACAACATTAGCTGTTAACTTTATATCATTTAGATGAGATTTTATTACAGTACAACTTATCGACATGACTTTCTATTTGGACACGTAGACACCACAAGCAACACCATCAGGTATGTGAGTTAAATTTTATTAAATATGATGACAACCACCTCATTGTTTAGCGACACTAACTGGGTAGAAAGTCGCTAAACAATGCGACACTTACTATTTACCTTTTGCTTCTATGTAATGTAAGCAACTCGCATAACAGGTACTTAAGAGTCAATTCCAATGTTTTTCTGATCAGTGCTGGTTATAAAAAGCAGAAACTATCCACTTAGGTTTACATTGCGGCTATTCATGAGTTAGAATTAATGTATTCTGGTGAACTTGAAAGTGAATGGGATTGTGTTATTCATTGATCTGGTTATGCTCAAATGCGGTGTTTTCGAAGCGCAGTGAATGCTGTTCTTTAGAAAATTGTTTTGAAACAATTTTCACATGCAACATTAAACATATAAGCGTCCAATGGGATTTATAGTAAAGTTTTGCAAACGGTTTTTTCACGCAAGTAGCATTTTTCAACAGGCATCGACACAGCCACCTACAATTTGGAAACATCTGCGGTGCGCATAGGTTTCAACCAGTTGATTTAGCCACCAGTTGATCCATAACACCGGCCGCTAACCTCAGAGACAGCGAGGAAAAGATGGCCGAAGCAAGTCAGAGAGACGAGGTGGGGTGAAGACAAGACGACTTTTAAAAACAAAAACATATATAATGAATTCTGTGGTCGACAAGGAACTGGTGAAGAGCAGCGAGTACTTTAGCTTTGCCTAGCTTAGTTTAATTTAGCTTAGCTTAATGTAACTTAGCTCATTGGAGTTGTCTAATTTAGCTTAGCTCTTAGCATCCCCATTAGTCCGTCCTGTAGCAGAGAATATCCGTCCTGAGTCCGACACAAAAAGCAATATAATAAAATCATAATGTTACAAATATCACAAATAGAGACATGACAGAAAACCACAAATTAAAACCGAAAACAGAAACTTAAAATCAATAACCAGAACAATTTCAAACAATGTTCAACATAAGCAGCAGTCTATATTAAGCATGTAAAATGAAACGCATTCATTCAAATTAATATTTTATTATATATTACAGATTTCAAGACTTGGAAAAAGTTAAAATTTTAAAAAACCTTTTTATGGTCACCAATAAAAGTGAGCGATTTGTTCTCGCCTGAGTGATCCTGTTAAAAGAGAGCAGCTTAAGTAAATAAAGGAATGAAAATAAATATTAAAAAATAAATAAGATGCGCAGCTAAAATAGATACAAACAATGAATGAATGAAAAAAATAAAGACTGGAGGCTAATATAAAACAGAAAAAATAAAAAGTAAAAGCAAAAAAGATGAGCTGTTAAATGAATAAATAAAAAACAATTAAGAAATACTAAATTAAAAACAGGAATGATGAGCAGCTGAAATATATAAATAACAATAAAAAAGAGTGCGTTTTGGACGAGCTGAAGGTCAGAGGTCAGGCCATCCGCGGTGGAAACAAAAATCTCCAAGCTTTGATTTCATTCAGGCGTTTAGGAGATAACATTGTGTGTTTTTCAAAGGAATGTAAATGTGGCAGTTATCAGAGTTATCATCAAGCTGAGAGCCAGAGGCAGGAGATGCAGGAGAAGAGAACGGGTCCCGGAGAGGAGCCCTGAGGCACGCCTCCTGCTGAAACATCGGCTGTAATGGTGGCAGCTGCAATCAGCTCCTCCATAAAGTGTCTGCTGTGCATCGGAGCGTGCGTTCTCATGACGGCGGCGTCCCAGGGGCCTCGGCGTGGGGGCCAAACCCAAACATCTTCTGTAACCAGCAGGTGAAACTGTCCTCTTACTGCGATAACCAGAGGATCCCGCTCTAATCTGCTCTCTGCAGTGTTTACAGCAACACGCCTCGCAACCTGGATAAAAACTCATGACGTTGCATTTTTTCCTCAGATTCACACCGTCATGATTTTTATGAGGATTCATCAAATTTAGATGAATAAAAACGTCTTCAGTTTGAGTAAAAACCTAAAGTTATACACAGAAAGTTACTGCCATCCCTTTCCATCCTTAAAAGTAAACAAAGTTGAAGATATTTGGAAATATTTATGTTTTTCTTTTATTTTTAATGTTTTTTCTTTATTGTTCATTTTTCACATTTTCTCTCATCTTGATTTTTCTTTTTTCTCTATTTTTAATTTATTTTTTCCTTTTAATTTTTGTCTCCATTTTCTTGATTTTTAAAAATCATTTCAACTTTAATGTTTACATTTTTTGTTTTAAAATTGTTTCTAACTTCTTTTTTAGTTTGCAGTAGATGTTGGAGTCGTTTCGCGAGAAACGTCTGAGATAAGCCTACACCTGTGAGAAACGAATCGTGACGAAGGCCTGGCAACGAAGACACGCCGACGACACGACCTGCTGTCAGTTTACTGATCAAACCCACTTAAAACCAGTGTAACAACCGGAAGCTCTGTGTGTGCGTGTGTGTGTGCGTGTGTGTGCGTGTGTGTGCACGCTCTAATAACAGCAGATCAGGACAAAGGGCTGACCCAGAAACAGATTAACTGAACCAACACAGAACCCGCCTGAGTTCAGAACCAGACAGACTTTAAGTCTGATCTTCTCTCTTCCTGCAGGATGTTCAGCGGAAAGGACAGACATATCGATGTTCCAGTTCTAAACCAGTTCCTGTTCTGAACCAGTTCCTGTTCTGAACCAGTTCCTGTTCTGAACCAGTTCCTGTTCTAAACCAGTTCCTGTTCTGAACCAGTTCCAGTCTTAAGCCTTCCTGGTCAGTTTTCTCAGTCTTCCAGCCCAAAACAGCAGTTAGCTTAGCGACTTTATCTCTAACATGGACCAACTGTATGTTTTGTTCGACACAGAATAAAAAAAGTCAAAAAGATTTTGGACAGAAATTATCTGAAAATTATTCTCGATGATCATAGATTTATTATAAATTATCACAAAACATCGGAAAACATCTAAAAATATTCAGAAACATTAAGCAGTTATACTTGCCTCGCATTTGGGGAAGAATCGTCCTCAACGCTTCCGGTGCCTTAACCAATCAAAATGTTTCAAAGAACACATTTTGACAGCCAACCAATCAGTGACAATATCTTATGCATCACTGACAAAAAATGGACGTGCAGATTTTTAAATAAAATAAAAAATTGGTGTTTAAGAATTATTTTTAAAAACAGCGACCAATCTGCAAAGTTAGAGAAGCAGAATGGCTAAAAATTTTTTTTACAATTTTTATTTGACAATATTAAACTAATCAGTAACGCCCAACCTGTTTACCACGACTGTTTACGACATTATTACCGTTGTACTTATCTTCATTATTAATGTTATTACTCTGTAATAATTTTAACTATTCTGATAATATATTTTCATTATATGTATTTTTTTACTTATTTAACTTTTTTATTATTGTGAATTTATTTTTTTTTATTCAACTATTCTTATATTTAATAGTTTTAATTTATAATAATCATCAGACCCAAACACACACTTACCTGCTTCAGTGTAAATGTTCATTATTACCCTAAAGTTACACACGGAAAGTTATTGTCTAAATAAAACCTGAGAGTTTTAAGAAAATCTGATCGTCTCTCACTGACAAACGGATAACCAACCACTAGTTAATGACGTAATAACGGTTCAATAAGTTGGCCTAATTAACATCAGTGTGAGAAGCAGCAGAACCAGAACCTGGACTGGTGTCCCAGCCTCAAGGTGAGCTCACAGCTGGACCAGTTTGCTCACCAGTTTGCCGTTGGTCAGCAGCAGCAGCGCGCCGAGGACCAGCAGCCGGACCAGCAGGCGGGGGATCCTCCGCCTCGCAGCCGCCGGAGACGCCATCCAGGCGGGCAGAGAGCAGCGCACCTCCCGGCTCGGAGCACCGGCTTGGGTCGGTTCTCCTCACAGAGAACCTGTGAGGATTGGGAAAGTTAAACTCCAGCAGCAGTGGAGGGAAGACCCAAGCCCCACTCCCACCTCCCACTGCGCCCCCACCTCACCTCCACCCTGCCGGTTAAAGACTGGCTCCATCTCAGACCGGACAGTTATTATAAGCTGAGAACAGATCAGTCCGTTTTATGGAAGGACCTTCATATATTTTTGCTCTAAATATTTTGCGTTTTTTGGTAAAAAATTAAATAAATAAATAAAACTTTAACATTTTGTTGCTGCGTGATGACACTGCGTGGATTTTACTGAGGAATGAACGGAAGCAGCTCGGTGTTTGGAGCCGCGCAACTGCGCCTAATGTAGGACAAACCTCCCGCTTTCACTTCCTCCGTCTGAGGAATGAAAAGTGCGTGAAGCTGCGGAATCAGCGTCTCCCCGCAGGTAAGGAACTCACCTGAGATGCTGTCAGTGTGCGATGATGGGGCTCAATGAGGTCTGGGGCGAATTAGCGGCTGATTGGAGCGGGATCACGCCGTGACGTCGGAAGTTTTATTAATGAACCGCTGATGAAGAGGGAAAAGTTTCAGATGAGGATGAATTTACTGTGAATATGGGAGTAAAATTTCAAAGTTTCAGGATTAAATTAGTAAACTTTGATCCCTTAAATCCGCTGAAAACTCAGTAATGACTCAGCTTTAATGGGATCAGCTGAGTCAACATGTGGAGAAACATTAAACCGTCAGAGCAGCAGGTTCTCACCTGGTCGGGGCCACCGGGCTTTCTGGACCTTTCTCACTCAGGTCCAGAACATTTCAGACGGATCTGTTTGACTAGGTCTTTGCATGATTCCCCCGTTTCCTAAAGTTATAATGTTCTGTCCTCCACAGATTTTTAAGAAAGTACAAAGCTTTCTGACATATAACGAAGATATCAGGTGGCTCCTTAAAAGAAAACTCTCAAATCTGAGTTAAATACCAACTTTTTGCTTTTCTAAGATAAAGACCTTAGTTACTTGATCAAGTTCCGCTCCGTCCGTCTCCATCTTAGTGTCGTTGCTAGCTAAGCTAGGCTAGTGGCATGAACTAAAGCTACATTCACACTGCAGCCGGAAGTGACCCAAATCCGATTCTGGTTTTCCTTAATTGCGACCTGTATCTGATGTTTTCATGACAGTCTGAACAACATAGATCGGATTTTTTCCGAATGCGACCCAGGCCACTTAGATATGTGATTCTGATTCCGTTTCTTCTTTTTCTGTTTCTTCTTCCTGGTTTTACTGGCGGTGGCAACAAACTTTTAGTAGCAATACCGCCACCTACTGGTAAGGAGTGAGGAACACATGACATAAAATAAATATAGTTCTAAAATCAGGTCGGATATTTTCAAATGTGACTTGAATCAGAAGGACCTCGCTGCAGCAAACAGAAAGGGGCGGAACGGACCACTGTCAGTCTCACATCTTATTTGGAAATGGAACCATTGCACTCCGGAAGTGAAGGGGGCGCTATTTCCTATATTATCCACGGTCTCCCGTTTTTATTTTCTTTTGAAATCTGTGATACATCTTCATCTTTAGGAAAGAGTTTAACTCAGAATGTATTTGAATTTCTCTCTTATTTTCTTCAGCGCAGCTCAGTTTTTCGCAAATTCCGTAGCTTTCGGTGTACTTCTAAATCTGCTCCTTAGTCGCACCTTTTCCGGCCTGCTACTGCCTCTAGTGGCGTAGGGGTGATAACACAACTAATATAATTGCATTACTAATCAGAATACCATAAAATCTTTATTATTTATTATTAATTCTGGCATTACTGGAATCGAAAAATATTGTAAAATTTGTAAAATATTTAGCTTACTATCTAAATGTTGAGGTTGGTACATAAATGCTTAGTTAGCAACTTAAATATTTAGTTAGCAAGATAAATGTTTAGTTTGCAAACTAAACATTGAACTTCTTACTTAAATATTTAGTTTGCAAACTAAATATCTAGTTTGTCAACCAAACATTGAGCTTACTCCCTAAATATTTGGATTGTAGTAAATTAATTAGCTTAAGTAAACTTTTTTTTAAACCAAACAGTTAAAGTACTAAGCATTTAGTTCTTATCTAAATGTTTATATCCTGGCTAAACATTTTATCATATTTTGTTTAATGAACCCCCATTTTTTTCTCATACTCCAAAACTTTGTTACTTTTTTCTGTAACTATGGAAACGGCTCAGGAAGTTGGTCTAAAAACTCGTTCAGGTTCTGGTTCTGCTCAGGTCTGATCCCTCTCAGTCACACAAGATTCAAATGTTCTGGATCGTTTCTAGGATTTACATTTAAAATCTGAATTATAATTGATACTTATATAACTTTAATTTATTTCTGCTGAGAAATAAAAAGTATTAAAAAGAGGAAAAAAAATCCAGGTTCTAATTTCTCTGCAGATGATTTATCAGGGGCAGTGGTGGAGAAAGTACTCAAAAAATTTACTCAAGTAAAAGTAAAACTACCACATTAACATTTGTACTTAAGTAAAAGTAAAAAAGTACTGGCTTTTAAAACTACTTAAGTATTAAAAGTAAAAGTAGTTGTTGAATGCATTATCTAACCCCTAATATAATATCATTAAGTGAACCGATCGTATTTAATTTTAATACATCAGAAATGTGCCATTTTAATGAACAATGCCACAGATAAAGCATGTTTTTATTGCGTTTACTCTGTAACATAGTTTAGACTTAGATATGTGATTCTATGCATCATAATTTCGGGGATGGAAACATCTTGTCTCCTGTCCCAACATAGCATGAACTTCACTTTTTTTTTTGCCACTAGTGGCATTTATTTTTAAAGAAATCCAACAGAAAGGGGATGGAAAGAAGGGGGGCAGGGAGAACATGCAACCAGGTGCCAGTAGCAGAGTTGTAGTCAAGACCACCGAACCAGAGACCAAGACCAGCGCCCCGCGCTACACGACACAAAACATTAAGTTTTACCTTCAAAATTGCTTCTCAAATTGATCTGAAAGATCCACATTCCCATTAAACACCTAGATATTAAATACTTAGAGCTGAAATAAATTTAATCAGTAAAGATCCGTCCAGAAGAATCGGATCGTTCCTGAATGTCATATCATTATATTGTAAATCTACTTAAGTAAAGTACAGATACACGAAAATTGTACTTAAGTACAGTAACGAAGTACTTCTACTTCGTTACTTCCCACCACTGATCAGGGGGGTCCAAAGAGGGTCCTGGAGGCCCGGCATCCTCCATGTCTTAGTCTCTCCCTGGTTTAACGTACCTGGACCAAATGATGCTCATTAGAGGCCTAAGGAGAACATTGACCTGCTGAGAAGGTTGTTACCACCAGCAGGGAGAGAATAAAACATGCAGGATGCCGGGCCTCCAGGACCCACTCTGGGCCTCCAGGACCCACTCCGGGCCTCCAGGACCCACTCTGGGCCTCCAGGACCCACTCTGGGCACCACTGGTTTAGTTTGTTCTGCTGTTGTTGAGCCTCCTGATCATCGTTTCACATCTCCGGTCGCTTTCTCTTCTCACTCCCATCTAACCTACTTTCCAATACAAACACTGCTGGGCCCCTGATCCGACCGGGCCCCTGTTCATATCTAATTCCTCCACCGCAGCAGAAAGCATTCCGATGCAGAACTGGACTACATGGCCGAAAATTTCTGGGAATATATTCTTTACTTTGATGTTTGCCCAGGTTTTCCCAAAACGAGACTTGGCAAAAGTTTTCACACCCCTCAAACTTTTTCACGGTTTGTAAAGGAATCGGCTCCAACAGTTTGTACAAATAATCGGACCACAGATTCTCAGTTATTAGGTCTGGACTTTGACTAGGCTTTGACCAGAACTCGTTGTTCTTCCAGTCGTCCCACTTCGACATCTTTATTGGTTTATAATTAATTATTTACAAATTCCCAGACTAACGGTGAATCGCTGGATCCCAGGAAATGTGCAGAAAACGCTGCGTTGCTTTTTCCTCTGCAGCTGGACCTTCGATCTCTGAACAGAACCGTGTCCAGATGACAGATTGATCAGTTTAACTCTGCTTTAAACCTCTATCAGAGAGAAGCTGGCCCACAGCGTCATGCAGCCTCCACCTAACTCTACATAACTTTGGACTGAGCAGAGTTTTCCTGTTAGAACCGGCACAACTTATAAAATATAACTCAGAAAAAGACTTTCCGGCCAGAAACGCAGTAAAGAGATAATTAACAGAAAAGTTTTCCTCCCTGTGGTTACTGAACTCACCTGTGATTGATTAACTTCTGCTTCACACTGAGTCATGAAAGTTACTTTGATCGAACTCGGCATCAAACTGACAAGTTGGTTGAATCATATGGAGCTAAATTGGGGTCACTAAGAATGTTGGATTTTTTACAAACTGCAAATGGTTTTTAAGCCTTATTTTGAAACAGAAAAAAAAGTTTCAATACTTGGGGAGGGGGCGCCAAATGTTCAGATTCACGGTTCAGTACTATTTCCCCCCCCCCACACACACAAACTTTTTGGTCCCAATTTTGCTCCATAGAATCCCCCAAACGTTCTCTCGCTGTGCGTCAGTTTGTCCACAGCCTGGATTTTATCAACGCAGTCTTTACTGAGACAATCTGTTGGTCCGTCTTTTATTTTTTGCCCGTGCTGAAGGTGGCGCCATCACGTCTTCTGTTTGTCTCTGCAGCAGTGTGGAGCCCGCTCACCGGTGATCACCTGCTGGAGGCGGAGTCAGACCGACAGGGTCAGTGGTAACCAGGTCTCCACTCTCAGGACAAGATGTCTGCCGGTTCAGGCTCCGCCACCCGGCGCCATCCATGGATCTGGTAAAAAAGCAGCGAGACGAAATGATTCATGTTCAGAGTTTAACTTCCAGAAATGGGATCAGATTTTACATTTCTGAAGTCAAACATTGGACTGTGGTGGACTGTAGCCATGGTAACAAGCTCCGTTTCGTCTCACCTGTGTCTCCTCTTCTACAGGTGCTTCCTGGCTCTGATCACAGCTCCTCCTGGAGGTCAAGGAGTGAGTCCAACTTTCTGTTCCAAGAGTTAGACAAGACTGCATCCAACCAACAATTGAGCAAGCATAGCATATGGATGGATGGATGGATGGAAGGATGGGTGGAAGGATGGATGG
>NW_015114805.1:18245-24209 GCF_001443285.1 Poecilia latipinna
TGGAAGGATGGATGGATGGATGGGTGGGTGGAAGGATGGATGGATGGATGGGTGGAAGGATGGAAGGATGGGTGGATGGATGGATGGAAGGATGGGTGGATGGTGCTGGTCAGCGGATACTGGGTCCAGATTGGGGCGCAGAGCGGTGATGGAGGATAATTGGGTGGAGGGAGGATGGTGTTCTCTGAACAAAGTCATGACAGCAGATAAACCATGCCTCACTGACAACCTCGTTTACACAACGCTGCAGGAATGCGGCTGCTACACAAACACTGCTGCATGCGAGGAAACTCACCGTCTGGGGCCCACAGAGAAAAAGAAAACACAGTCAGGACATCAACAGGGACACTGAGTGTGGGACATATGAGCAGGGACAGCCCAGATTAGCTCCTCTCTGTCTGATGTTTTATTACCGGCAGGAGTCGGGACAGAAAGTCACGCTTCAGACGGACTCTTCAGGCCAGAACACTGGGTTCAGTCAGAACAGCGACAGGAGACCTTTGGATGTAAAAGTTATGATCCTATCGCTCCGAGACAAACCTTCCATCGCTGCCCTGCAGTGAGAAGATCCTGGGTTCGAGTACCGGCCTGGGTCTTTCTGCGCTCAGGATGGGTTCTCACCCGGTACACCGACTTCCTCCCACAGTCTGAAAACATGTTAGCTGGTCTGGGTCGGGCTGGGGACCCATCCAGAGTGGACCCTGCCTCTCGCCCAAAAACTGCTGGAGATAAGGCCCCTCAGACCCTGAAGGGACTCCTGGAAGCATTGGGCTTAAAGGGAACCAGATTCAGCACTAGCAAGAGTACCATCTACAGGTTTAGCTAAGAAAAGGCAGCTGTGCTAACACTAAAACACCAGTCATAAACGTTAGCTAAAGCACTATGCTAATATGTTATTTAGTGAAAGCTAATGCTAAAGTGCTACACTCGCATGTTATTTACTGGAAACAATGCTAATGCGCAATACAAATAAGCAGAAGTTAATGCTAACGTGCTATACCAATATGGTATTTAATGGAAGCTATGATGAGGTGCTAAATTCAGCCATGTTCTCACAAGAAAAAACATGAAGAGTCTCTCAAAACAAATTATATATGTGTATTTTGTACATATATTTAATAACCCTCAATAAAGTTTCTTAAAAAAAAGAGAACATAAAGAGAGGAAACAGTACTTTCTTCCCACACTTTTGAATTACTGTATTTTCCTCCAGAGAGCCGTCTCAGTCTTATCAAAGCGTCGGCAGAAGCTAGCGCATGTTGTCATGTGTTTAATCTGTGAAACGGCCCACATGAGCAGCCATTCTGTCTCCACCGGTTGATTTGGATCAGAGGAACATCTGTCCTCATTCACCTTTTTTTTTTGATGAAAGAGCTAGAAAAAATAGAGCGTGATTGTCTACGACTGATCTGATCAAAAAACCATCAGCTGTCTGCTTCCTAAGAAAATGGGGAAAATCTTTTTTGTTGTTTACATTCTTTCTGTGGAGCAAGAAACACCAGAACAAAAACATGAGGACAAACTGCTGCCTGCCCGACGCGCCTTGTGTTCGCACCGAGTCAGACCTTTTAAACTCACCAAAAACAACATGCCAAGGTGCAGAGAGTCACTTAAAACAGGCGTGTTGGAGGAAACTTACAAGTAGAGGAACCAGAACCCAGCAAAGAACCGATGAAAAACCAGGAGGTGAAATACTGAGGGAAGGGAAACGAGACGGGAACCGGAGGAGATAATTAGAGATGATGTGGAACAGCTGTGGCAGGAAGACCGCAGGAAAACTGGGATTAACACAGACAGAGCAAAATAATCTAAGAATACAAAAATAAACTAAGACTAAACATACAGTTTATTACCTGATATGAAATATGCTAGTAATAATAGGATAAACGGAAAATAAATAAACATAGCAAAAAGTAAATGATTTAAACAGAAAACTGAGATTTTAAAAGGAGCGGCTAAAGCAAAGGAGGTGGATAAGCAGATTCAGGGCCAAACTTCACAATAAAAGCCTCAAACATTTGAATTTGAAATGTGGTTTCCAGCTGAAAACCTGAAGCTGTGCGTTGACTCTATATCTATAAATCTAGATCTGTAACTCTAGATATATAAATCTAGATCTGTAACTCTATATATATAAATCTAGATTGTTCCTCTTTAATAACTTAAGTTTCTGTTCAGCTAGAGAAAGTTTTGGCACATCCACACATTTGTCGTTACTCAGCATCTGCTCAGTGTTTGGATGGGGTGAAAGGTCACCTGGTGACATCATCATGTAGAGCTGTGTATCATCTAGTTATGCTAGTGGCAGCATATAGGTGTTGAGTTGCAGGCGTCCTGGGATTGAACCTCACCACATGTGACTTTGCTTCAATGAGAAGCTTCCCATTGACCCAAAGGAATCCCTGCTCTGTGGGTCAGACTGGAACCGGTCCAGTTCTGGAACCAGTTCAGCTCTGCAATTGCCTTCAGGCCACATTTTCTTCTGGTTTTCCATGAATTTTCCATCATGGATCGCCACATTCTGCACAACGCCCTGCTGCTTGACGGAAGCGGGTCGGGTTTCAGGTTGACCTCCACCTGGGACGAAGCTGCACTGCTGGACACAATAAGACAGGACCGCAGGAAGAACGAGACGAAATGAGAAAACTCTTCTGGATTTGAATGGTTTAGGAAGTAGAACCTGAACTAAAACCAGACAAAACGAAGCAGAAGTTAAAGATTCGTGAATCATGTTGAATCCTCATCATCATGACTTCCTGTCCTCTTCTGGTTTCCAGGGCAACCTGGTGGAGCCATGTGACGGGCGGGACTGCACCACCTGCCAGTGTTTACCTGCCAAAGGAGCGAGGGTGAGTCCTGATCCGGTCAATCACAGCGGTCCATTTTATATTCCAGTTACTGGAGCGGCGACACGTTCACTGGTGGATTGGAAGCCAGAAACACGGAGCAGCTCTTAGCTACTGGACCGGCGGAGTCGTACAGGAACGAGGGGCTGTTCAGTTAGAGGACAGCAGATTGAACACACACACACACACACACACTTCCATCACATCAGAGGACTTAATTAACAACATGTACCTGCAGGTCAAACTGGAGTAAATGATTTATTTAAGGGAGACTCCACAGGTTCAAATCGCAGCCTGGAGTCTCCGTACGAACATGGCGTCTCTCTGGATACTCCAGCTTCCTTCCTCAGAAACCTGCTGGGTTAACTGGCTGCTGTCTCCGACTGGCTGTATGCATGGTTTTGTTCTGTCTCTCTGACTGGTGTCCAGTGGCTGCGGGATTTAAAATTACAGCTCAAAAGATTAAAATATCACAAAGAAGTGATATATTTTTGGTGAATTTAAAACATTATTGAAGCATTTCAAAACTTTATTTCTTGTCATTTTTATGATTCCTGTTCACCGAGAATGAAAACAAAAATCATTTCCTCAGAAAATTACAATATTGTGAAAAACTCTTAATTTCATAGAAAGCTGAGTGGAAGGAAAAAGTGTGGTAGAAACAGGGAGAATCTGTTCAGTAATCTGAGGGATCTTCACCAGACTGAACTGGGGCTGGAATCAGAACATGTGGATCCACTATGCTCAGATGGGTCCAGAACCTTGGACACAGGAGAGAACCAGAACCAGGACCAGAAGCGGGTTGTTACTCAGAGGTCCAAACTCCAGATGAAAGTAAAGTTTTATCTGGACCTCAAGGTCTCAGTCTGATGGGAGAAAACCAGAACCACAGTACTGCAGGTCCAGAATGAAGCTTTCTCAGTCAGTGATGACCTGGGTCACCAGCTGGTTCTGGTTCAGTGGGTTCTGTCAGGTCCACAATCAGCTCAGCCATCCTCCAGAACATTTTAGAGTCCTTCATGCTTCCTTCTGCTGGCCCGATTCATGGAGATGCTGGGTTCATTTCCAGCAGGACTTGGTTCTGACCCACACAGCGGTACCAGAATCTGGTCTAAAGACCAGAGTGGTACTGGGTTTGATGGGCCAGCAAACAGGCCTGACCAGAACCTTATAGGGAACCTATTGAGGATTAGCATGGGAAAGATGAGAGATGCCAGATTAGATGAAATATTCAGAATCATCAAAATTGAGACATAAAGAAAATATTCACTCCATGTCTGGTGGGTCTTATACCATTTATTTCAGATTCAATAAAAATACTGAAGTTTTTTCTCCATTTTGGTTTGTGGCCCTGCATCCTGCTATGACCCCATAAGGATGCGCAGGACCAGGCGACCCACAGTGTACCGAAAACAAGAACAGTTAGCAGCCAATGAGACGACAGAGAGAGCGTCACATGACTGTTTGCTTCCTGCTGTCAGGTGCCGAGTAAACAACAACAAAAACAGGACGTCCAGGTCCTAAGCAACCCACTGTGAGTGGCTCAGGGTGGCGCTGCGTGTGTGTGTTTGTTCAGCTGGGGGCAGCAGACAGGGCGGGGGGTTTGTGGTTTGACGTCTGTCTCGGTGATTTCACAGCCAAACGACTTCAGATAAAGGAGGGCGGACTAGCAGAGATCACCGCTGTCACATCCCATCACACACACACATGCACATTCCGTTCAAAGCTCTTTCACACACACCTCGGACCTCTGGTCAGACGAACCGAGCTGTATCAGTAAACGCTTCTCCCACTGTTAGGCATGGTGGTGGAAGCATCAGTGAGGCTCTAACGTAACTGATGGTGTTAACGGCTGACATGGTAACCATGGTAACAGTGGCCGTTGCAGCATTTTCTTTGGTTCTGTTTTGAAAACATGATCCATCCAAACACAGTTGAAGCCACACTGCTGCTTTTTAAATTTCCCCCTTTTAAAATGAGGCTTGAAATTTTCAAAATAAACATCTTTTTCCTTACTTGCCTTTTCTGCTTTTAAAGCTCATAAAAGACATTTTGAACGGGACATTCAGGCTCTTCAGCCATTAGATTGGAGCAAAGAGTTTTTCTATCTGTTCATCTTTCCAGAGTTTCTCCAATCATTCCTGAAGCTTCTTTATAAATGTTGACTGTGGACGCTCACATTAGCGTTAGCTGCTACACGTTTAGCATTGAGATGCTAGCATAGCTTCACCGATAGGCTAACTCCTTTTAACTTAAACACAACAATCTTTTCCAACCAGATCGTTTAGAAGCAGAAGTGAACCTCAGGGGGAAAAGGGAAGACGCTTCATCTCTGCTGTTAGTGGACGTAGCTGTGCGTCAGATTTACAGGCGTACCAGAAACACAAAGGTTCCCGCTCTCAACTTTTTCATATAAAAATAGAATATTTGATTTATTGTGCAAAAATTACTTTCAGATGCTGGTAAGTCTTTCCTGGTAACAAAAAGCAGCCAGTAGTGGAGGAGCGTTAGATGAGTCAGTGTTATGATGTAAACCGACCTGTGGTCAGTAAACACCTCATACAGGTGATAGCAGCAGATTCTTCTGCTGAACATTGACTTACATTAATAATGCAGGCAGCCCAGGTCAACCGTTTCCCCGGGGCTCACCTCCTGTACGACTCGGTCTCAACATGCTCATGATGGTAGTTTTTGTTTTCCGTTTGAAGCCTCATTACCGAGCAGATATTCCTGCTTCCTCACTGAGCTGCATGGCTCCTCCTGAACTTCTCACCTCCAACAGCAGAATCATGTGGCAAGCTTTCAAAATGGCCACAAATGCTTTGGCATTTGCAGAAGTATTTTGTAGAGTCGAAACAATTGTGTTGAATCGATTATTGAAATAATAGTTTAATAATCGATCAATTTGCCAATCAGCAGTTAAGTTAAACTATACAACAATATGTGCACATTTTGCATTTAAGATAAATGTATATATATATCTGTATATCTGTTCTACCCAGAACTCTTTTTATGTCAGTTTTGGCTTCACCTGGTTCAGAATCTGTAAAAAAAAAAAAAAAAAAAAAAAAAAAACTCCCTTTTTCACCCAATTTTTAAACAAACCAAAAAAAAATCC
>NW_015114805.1:27283-66368 GCF_001443285.1 Poecilia latipinna
ATATTTTTAAATCTGTTTTTCCCAAAACCTTTTTTATGTCAGTTTTGGCTTCCCCTGGGTCAAAAATTGTAAAAAAAAAAAAAAAAAAAAAAAAAAATCTGCCTTTTGCATCCAATTATTACACAATCCAGAAAATAATCTCCAGATCAGACCTACCCTGTTTTGATGTTCAGTCCAGCAGAAATGCCAGAACTTTTTACAGTTTTTGGCTGCAGGTTAATTCTTTGGTATGAAGCATTTACTAAATGACTTTTAGCCAGTAAAATATATTTTTTTTATTTAATATATATATATATATATATATATAGCCAGTAAAATATATATATATTTTTAATTTTAAAAAAAGAAATTGAATCATTTGCATCTTTAAATGTGTTTCTAACATTGTAGAAGATAGACTTATACAAAATATCTGAATAATGTCAAGATTTTTTTTAATCCAATTAATTCTCACAATAATTGATAGAATAAAAGCATGCCTCAAAAACATTGAATGACATGAAAAATTAAATCTGTTTGGTCCAGAAAGTGAAACTACTGGGTTTTTCTTCTTGGAGGTTTTTTTGGACACAAGGAAAAAAATCTCCTCAGAGCTCAGTCAAAATAAAACTTTAATCTCTTTATGATCAGAAAAAATCATCTTTGTTCTCATCTTCTCTGTATTCATCAGTCTCTGGATCTAAAGCACTTTCCTTTCAGATATAGTTTGTTTTCTAGAATCAACAGCATTTTACTCATTTTGGATCATTTGATTAAAAAATTATTTATAGTGCTTAATTTTTTCCACATTTCATTATGTTTTAGCCTTTCTACAATTTAATACTTACATAAATGTGATTTTTCTATTTCTAATAAATTTGAAAAAAGTTTAAACTTTTTTTCCATGTCATAATGAAATATTTACATGTAGAATTTTTAGATTAATTTAATACAGTTTTGAAAAAAGCTGGACTTAATTTGGGCTTTAACTCTGCAGCAGGTTCAACAACATGCCTTTCTTTGGGGATTAAAATGATTCAGAAAATATTTGTAAATTTGTCTTATAGAACGGGAAAAACGGTTTTAGTTTGCTTATCGTTTCTCTTTCTAATATATTTGTTTTTTTATGAGAAACTGCAGTCTGTTTGTTAATTTTAGTTTAATTTCTATCAATTTTACAGAATAATAATCCTGCCACTCTTTTTTTATGTATTATTTTGAGAAAACTGCTCAGTCAGCTGTGCTGAATTTGATTCAAATTCAAACTTTTTATCATTAAATTTGTTTTTATTGACATATTTTTTTATTTCAGATTTTATTTTTTTCTCAGACCTGCAGGTTAACATCGGAGCTGCTGTTCTCAGCTTGTATTTGGTTTGATTTGTGTGACACTGCCCCCGTGTGATCAGATGATGTCATTGCAGGTTTGGCTTGCTAGACTCTGCTGCAGCAGTTGGTTTGGGCTCTGCTGGTTCTGTCTGTGTGAACAGAACCAACTAATCGCAGTTCAAATGTGGGTTCATGTTTTGGCTCTCTGTCTCGGTTGGGTCAGTGTTGGCTCTAACATCATTTCTTGCCATCAAATTGAGTTTTTTTATGTTTTTTTGTTGTGGACCAGGTTCTGTTGGTTTCATTGTTTCGTCAGATGTTTAAATCCGTTGTCTGCCGGACATGCTGTTCAAACGGTAATTTAGGCGTCACACAGTAAACGTTCACATCGATCTGTTCTGTATGCGAAACCCAGATGATGAGAGTCAGTAATCTGTCCTACAAGTATTGATTAGGAAACATCAATACTTGTAGGACAGATTACTGAGGGGAATGTAAGGACTTTCAAAGAATGAAAAATACATGGGAGGAAATGACGTGGCCTTGGGTAAGAATTAGGGACTGATTCTTACCCAGCTGAGCTGAGTGGAATTATGGGAAACGAAGGAATTTGTCTTGTAGGACATAGGAGCAAGGTTGCATCTAAAACCAGCAGGACGGTAACTCTCCAGGACCGGGGCTGGATGCCGCTGGTTTAGGGTGTGCAACGTTTTGCTTGGTCATGGGTCACTGTGTTGTATCAGGCGTTGAAGCTTCTAATAGTTTTATGTTCTGCAGGGTTTCCCAGGTCCTCTGGGTCTGCAGGGGCCTCAGGGGCCTCCAGGCTTCCCGGGCGGACGGGGACTTCCAGGGCAGAAGGGCGGTAGAGGAGCCGAGGGGCCGATGGGAGGTTTTGGGATAAAAGGAGATGCTGTGAGTAAACCACCATTCTAACTGTAAAAGCAGAACACCGAAGTAACATTCTTGAAGTCCAACATGGTGAACGTCTGTTTCTGTGGGTTCAGGGCTCCACCGGTCTGCAAGGTTTTCCGGGTTTGGACGGAGTCCCGGTAAGAGTCCTCGCCCCTATCGGCATCCCACAGCCGCTGGAGCGCAGGACGCTTCAGCTTCTCTTTGTGTCTGTTCAGGGCCTCCCCGGCCCGGCTGGAGGGCCTGGTCATCCAGGTCTGGACGGATGCAACGGAACCAGAGGAATCCGGGGGAATCCGGGGCTTCCAGGGGAACAAGGCCCTAATGGAGAACCGGTAAAAAGCATTGGCTGACTGTCACTGTTTGACGCCATGTTGAGGCAAAAGGATCTCACATCCTGTGCTGCTGTTCAGGGTTTTACCGGTCCAAAGGGACTTAAAGGAGAGCCATCGGCCAACTTCATCCAATACCCCGGAGCTCCTGTAAGTACAGCTGACCCGCAGCATCATGTTCTGGTACGTTCAGCCCGCCTGACCGCAGTGTTTGGATCCAACAGGGCGACGATGGGCCCGGCGGACTGCCGGGTCTGCAGGTGAGTTGGCCTGAAAGCAGCCGAGTGCGTCACATTGTTCTGCTTCTGCTTCAGGTTTCTGTCTCTGCCTGCAGGGAGAAGATGGTCTGCCGGGACCAACCGGACCCGCGGGTCCAACCGGATCAGCTGGACTCGATGTGAGTCACTCCACTTCATTTCAGCTCACTGCAGCTAAACTCAGTTGGAAACATGTAATTCAGTTCAGTCCACCATAAATCGATTTATTTCCATTCAGGTAAATTTTATTAACTTTTAATGAAACACCTTCAGTTGAATCCAGTTCAAATAATTTTTCGTTCATTACAAAAAGTAAATTTTAACTCAGTTGTAGTTCACTTCTGTTCAGTTTGACTTGTAGTTCAGTTCAACACAGTTTGGATCAATTCCCTGAATTTGAGGTTTGGTTCCCTGGAGAGTAAATTAAATGTTTAAACTGATTTTGTCTCCTCAGGGCCCTCCTGGTTCACCCGGATCAAGGGGCCCGCCTGTGAGTCACAACCTGGCAGCTACTAATTCATTTTATTATTTTAGGACTACAGTCAGCAGTTTGAACTCTTTTTACAGTTTATATTATCTTTTTAATGTGATTTTGAAGCAGTAAAACTGTTTACAGCTTTCTGTTCTCCAGTCAGTTACTGATTATAGATTGATTATCTCTCCAGCTGGATGTTCTGATGTCAGCTCATGTTTTTGTTTTAGGGTCAAAAAGGTCGATTACTGCCGGGACCGAAAGGAGACGAGGTACAGAGACTGTTTACAGAGTTAATGTAGCGCCACCCAGTGGTTCATCAATCAGACCACGCCCCAGAAATATTACATCACATTGGCCACGCCCCCTTCCCGTCACAGCCCTCTTATTCCCCTCTTTTGACTGTGGCTCAGCAGGTAAAGTTGTCGTCTTGCAGTCAGAAGGTTGAAGGTTTGATTCCAGTTTCCTCCTGCCCCACGTCAAAAAGGCTTCAGGCCGTCAGAATGACTGCAGCAGCTCTAAATATATCAGTCCATTTACCACTGACCACCACGCCCCCTTTGGCCGCGCCCCTCAGTTACACCACAGAATAATATGTTGAACATGGCCGGCCTTCCTCAGGCCTACTGCCCCCTGTAGGTCGGTCAGTGCATTACATCACTGTTGATCTTTACTGGAGGCCAGCTGAGCTCTGTTCCAGGTCTTTGGTCCTCTGACCTGCATTAACCAAACTTTTTCCGTTTCCTGTGTGATCCACAGGGAGACCAGGGCCCCCAGGGGCCTCCGGGGCCCTTCGAGTACATCGACCCTCCAGAGGACTTTTACATAAAAGGGGAGAAGGTCGGAGGACATTTAGTCTTCCTTTGCTTTATTTTCTTTGTTTTTGTTGGTTTTAAATGTTCTGTATTTTTTATTTAGTTCTAACATTTTAAATATTCTGTTCTCATTGTCGGGTTCCCATGTCAGGTTAGAAAACTGGAGTCTCAGTTCTAGTTTCACTTCCTATCGCTGGATTTTTATTTAATTTCTCTTTATTTTAATGGTGGGAAGTGATACAAAAATTACTCAAGTTAATTCCAGAGTCTGAAATTAATTATTCATGTTTTAATCAGCAACTTTTAAAATTTTTGCTGCTAACTGACTGACTACACTCGCCGGCCACTTTATTAGGTACACTGCTCATTAACGCAAATGTTGAATCAGCCAATCACATGGCAGCAACTCGATGCATGTAGACATGACCAGACGATCCGCTGCAGTTCACACCGAGCATCAGAACAGAGAAGAAAGGAGACTTAAGAGATTCTGAATGTTGAGTGGTTGTTGGAGCCAGAAGGGCTGGTCTGAGTATTTCAGAAACTGCTGATCTACTGGGATTGTCACCCACAACCATCTCTAGGTTTTACAGAGAATGGTCCGAAAAAGACCGTATCCAGTGAGCAGCAGTTTTGTGTGCATAAATGTCTTGTTGAGGTCAGAGGTCAGAGGAGAATGGACTGGTTTGAGCTGATAGAACGGGAAAAGTAACTCAAATAACCACCCATTACAACCGAGGTCTGCAGGAGAGCATCTCTGAACGCACAACACGTCAAACCCAGAAGACTGCTGTTGCCCTCCTGCAGCTCCTGTCAGGTAGCAACAGAAAATGACAGGTTCACCAAAACTGGACAGTAGAAGACTGGAAAAACGTTGCCTGGTCTGATGAGCCTGGATTTCTGCTGCAACATTCAGATAGTCGGGTCAGACTTTGGCATCAACAACATGAAAGCATGGATCCATCCTGCCTGGTATCAACGGTTCAGGCTGGTGGTGCAGTGGCGTGGGGGATATTTTCCTGGCCCTTTGGACCCATTAGAACCACATGAGCATCGTGTCAACGCCACAGCCTACCGGAGTATTGCTGCTGAATGTCCACCCCTTTATGACCACAGTGCACCATGTTCTGATGGCTACTTCCAGCAGCATAAAGTGCTAATCATCTCAGGCTGGTTTCTTGAACAATGAGTTCAGTGAACTCAAATGGCCTCCACAGTCACCAGATCTCAATAGAAACCTTTGGGATGTGGTGGACTGCGACAGACTGGCGACCTGTCCAGAGTGACCCTGCCTCTCGCCCAGAACGTTTGCTGGAGAGGCACCAGCAACCCTCCCGACCCCACAAGGGACAAGAGTGTTAAAAAATGGATGGATGGATGGATGTAGATGGATGGATGGATGGATGGATGTAGATGGATGGGATGTGGTGGAACAGGAGTCGCATCATGGATGTGCAGCCGACAAATCTGCAGCGACTGCCTGACACTATCATGTCCATATGGACCAGACTCTGAGCAATGTTTCCAGGACCTTGATGAATCTCTGCCACTGAGGATTAAGGCAGTTCTGATGGGGGTCCAACCTGGTACTAGCAAGGTGTACCTAATAAAGTGGCCGGTGAGAGTAAATGGCCGTATGAGCTCAGCAACAAATAAAGTTTTTAATCTTCATCTATCAGACTGGCGCAGAGTTTCAGGAAGTCCTGATCATCCATGGAGCTTCTTTAGAAATGTGGACTGTGGACGCTAACATTAGCGATAGCTGCTACATGTTAGCATTGAGATGCTGTTTTAGGCTAGCATAGCTTCGCTGCTAGGCTAACTCCTTTTAGCACAACTTGAACACAACAGTAGTCTTTCCAGAATCCAATCAGATCGTTCAGAAGTGGAAATTAACGCCCAGTGGGCAAAGAGAAAATGTTGAAAATGTTGCTAAACAGAAGCTGAAGCAGACCTTCTTAGTCTGATTAATGAACCTTCGCTCTGGGATTTGTTTTATCCCATTTAAAAAGGGTGAACATTTTTTAAGGTTGTCCTAAATCAGGTCTGGTTGTTTCTCTCAGGGATCTCCGGGGGAACCAGGACAGCGTGGCGTTCAGGGACTCCCGGTAAGGTAGAATATTTATCAACCTGCTGACTGTTTATGTTTGAAGAGAATTCCCTGATTCTGATGTTGATGCTGCTAAATATGCCAGAATAAGAGCCATTTTGAATCCTGTAGTGACCACTGGTGTGGGCTGTGATCAGGAAGTTCTGTTCTGGTTTCAGAGTCGGGATGCGCCGCCTGGGACCAAAGGAGAGACGGGGATTGTTGGATTTCCAGGAGCCAGAGTACGTTTCCTTTGATCCGTTACAGAAGTTTATCCAGCTTCGGTTGCTGCTTGAGTTTGGTTTTTCTTCCAGGGGGATTCTGGTCGACCCGGTCCGTCTGGACGGAAAGGCGCCCGGGTGAGTCAGAGCAGAAACGCTGGTCCAGTGTGATGGTTCCGGGTCGGGTTAATTAAAGGTGTTTTTGGGTTTTCAGGGGATGAAAGGGAGCCAGGGTCTCCCAGGACTGATAGGTCAAGAAGGTTTGAAGGTCAGTTGGGTTTGTGACCCAGGTTCTGAAACTGAGTCAAGTTAAAGTCGTTATTCTGGAGGAAACAGGACAGATTTAAAGGAACGTGTTATTTAAGCTCTTTGTTGTGATATGACTCTTTGTTTCCAGGGCTTTGCTGGTGATCCGGGCCCTGAAGGCCCCTGTGTGATTGATGATGTCACTCACATAGGTACGGATCAATACACCAACCAGCCAATGGTCAGTTTGGTTTCTGAGCTTCCTGTCTTCCAGGTGACGCCGGGGATCCTGGGTTCCCTGGAAGGAGGGGCCCTCCTGGCGACATGGGGCCAATGGGAGACTTTGGTCCCCCAGGATTCCCAGGATCATCAACACCAGGTCAGTAAAATCATTTAACATTAAACATCAAAGCTGATTTTCAATAGGAAAGCATCCAATCAACTATCAGAGCCAATCATTGTAGGGTCATAAAGAGGGATGATGGCGGTCTAGTCAAATCGATGTTACTATGAGGAGGACTGAAGGTAGCAGGACAGTGTTGGTGTTAGTTGCAGTAAATATTTGCTCACATTCAGGATGTGATGAATATGAACAAAAAGGCTGTTAATTATAAAGTTAGTCAAAATTAACAAAAATAATTTTGGTTCTTTTTACAAGAGAAACAAAATGGCCTTTCAAAATTATATTAACACAATCTTATCAATTCATTCGCAGCTGCTAGTCACAGTTCCAAACTAAATGTTTAACCAGCTAAGTATTTAAGTCCAAAGTAAAAACATAATTAACAAATTCTTCAATTTGAAGCTAATCATTGCTAAATGTTTATCTACAAAATAAATATTAAGTCAGAAAGCTAAATATTTAGTTTGCAAACTAATATCTTGCTTACAGACTATTTAACTACTAAATTAAACATTTAGCTAGCAAGACAAAAATCCCGCTAGCGCTAGCTTACCGTTCAGACTGTTCAGATTCAGGTGGGATGAATTTCGTGTCTTAGGTCCATCTTCAGGACAGTCTCTGTGGTTTTCTTCAGGACTTAAAGGTTTTGATGGTCCGAAGGGCGAGCCTGGGTACAAAGGGGAGAGAGGAGATCCGGGTCAGACTACAGACGAAGTGGCACATGGAGAACCTGGAAAACCGGGACAGCGGGGATATCGAGGGCCGAAGGGACTGCAGGGCCTCCCAGGTACCACATCGGTTTCTGGTCCCTGCGGCTTCCAGCGGTCAGTCCTCCATGTTTGGCGTCCCTCTCTGCAGGAACAGTCTGTCTTAAAGGAGACAAAGGAGACATGGGAGAGCCAGGTGATGGGGGCATTCCAGGACCGAGAGGCAATGATGGCAGTAAGGGTCAGTGATGATTGTTTCTGGCTTTTTTTTAAACGTGTCTGAAATGAAAGAAAAAACATGTTCCTGTGAGGAACCCACAAGTGTCAGATTAGCTCTGACTTCATGTTCAACCGTCGCGTTTCAGGCGTTCCTGGTGAATGTCTATGTAAATCTACTGACCAGAAGGGCCCTCAAGGGCCTCCAGGGCCTAAAGGGCTTCCAGGGTCAAGAGGACAGCCCGGACCCCCAGGCCCCAAAGGAGAGATGGGTTCCTCTGGAGACTCGGGAGCGGAGGGGGTCCAGGTGAGTTTCTCAACAAAAACGTGGGAGGAAATCTCAGATGAGTTCAGACTGAAGCAGCAGGTTGTGTTTTTCCTGCAGGGAGCGAAGGGCTTCAGGGGACGCAGCGGCCAGAAAGGACAGAAAGGTTTCACTGTGGGCGGCTTGAAAGGTCAGTTCATCACATTTACAGTTTTCTTCCAGATAATGACTAATTAAATTAAAGCAAATTGAGAGAATGTGAGGAACGTCATCAGTCTCTGAACTTCCCGTTTCCCTCTGGAGCTTCACCTTTGGGTTTTGTTTCCTTACTGCTGTAGATGTTTAAGTTTATTTAAGTTTGATATATCAACCTTTAGCTGATTTCTTTTGTTTCCTTTGAATTATTTTGTTCAAAAAACAAAGTTTTATGTGTATAAAATACTTTAATAAAACATTAATATGACAAACAGAAACAATAAGAAACCAAAAAACTGCAAAGTGCAAAAATGATCAATAAATAATTTTGAGGAAGAGTTGATAAACTATGATACAAAAATAAAATGAAATTTCAAGATGAAATCTGAAACAAAATTATTGAACTCACGACAGCGTTATTGGTCCGATTCAATACTGACTTCATATCAATATTTGGATCAATCTGCCCACTTCTTCTCACCTGCAAAAACGCAAAATCTTACCAAGTAAATCTGGTCTAGTTTCCAGTGAAAGAAAATAAAGGAAAACGGAAAATCAAAGCAATTCCAGCAAGAAGCAGCAGCTTGTTTTAAGTCAACGATTCCTTAATATTGGTGAAAAAGATTCTGGTTCCACTGGCAGATGTTTTTACTTAACAATCAACAGGCCCTGCACCGTTATCTAGCGACCCCGACCAAGCCCGGACGTTACCTAGCGACCCCGGCCAAGCCCGGACGTTACCTAGCGACCCCGGCCAAGCCCGGACGTTACCTAGCGACCCAGTTGTTGTTCCACCGACAGATTTTTTCCATACTATTAGTTACATAATCAAAGAGTGAAAATAATACTTCATCAGTATTACATCTTTAACCTGTCTGTCACTAGAGGACCCAAATTTGGGTCCTCTAGTGACAGGGGTGTCAAACTCCAGTCCTCAAGGGCCGCTGTCCTGCAACTTTTAGATGTGCCTCTGCTGCACCACACCTGAAAAGAATAATTAGGTCATTAGCAAGGCTCAGGAGAACCGATCTACACAGGGAGGAGGTAATTAAGCCATTTCATTCCACTGTTTTTTACCTGTGGCACATCTAAACACTGCAGGACAGCGGCCCTTGAGGACTGGAGTTTGACACCCCTGGCATTGTGAATGACAACCTGAGACCAACAGGTTAATTACTAAAAACAAGTTTCTGAAAAGTTACTTCTGTTAATTTTGTCTTATTTCAAGTTTATCAAGACATTTGCACTGGAAACTGGACCAAAAGTATTTTTGCAGTGAGATGAATGAATGAATCTTGTGTTCATGTTTCAGAGATTCTCATTCTGATTTTGTTTCCAGGTGAAAAGGGAGAAAAGGGAAAAGTGGGCCCTGAGGGGGCCCCAGGAACCTGGGGCGCAGACGGACCCCCGGGGCGCCCAGGACCACCTGGAGATCCGGGACTTAAGGTCAGCCATAGAGGCGGAGTCAGAGAGCAAACCGGACCAGAGCAGAACCGAACCTCTCTCCTGGTTGTGTTTGGCTTTAGGGGGACAGTGCGTCTTGTTTCCCTGGAGACAAAGGCTTCCCTGGACCCCCAGGACTAAAAGGATTCCCTGGACAGCTGGGCCCCCCTGGAGTCAGTGTGGAGGGGCCCCCTGGAGAGCGCGGGCCCCCTGGAAACCCGGGACCCGATGGATTTCCTGGACCGCCTGGACTGAAGGGAGATCCAGGTAAAGCTGTTGGTGAAGTCAGATAAAATGAGTGCAGTGAAATTGTTTCACATCATTTCCTGTTTTTCTGCACCAGATTCAGAAAGCAGTTTCCTCTGAACACAAATTGATTTACTCTAACTTCACTTCAGGTTCTCCCAGTTGTGGCAGCCAAATTATAAAGGCAAACATTTGATTTGAGGTGACCTATGACCTTGTCCCACCTTGGAAAATGAAAATACAGCATAGAAGTTCAATTAAACTGCACTTGTTTTACATGAAGTCTTTACAAATATACTGTAATAACTTTGCAGTTACACTGAAAAAACACAAACTCTTACCAAGTATTGCCGTTTCTAGCCTCTGGTGATCAAACGTATTTTCTGCTTCAGAAAATCAGCCTCCACTTGATTTACTTTTTGATTCTTTCCGCCTTCTTTTGTTTGACTCCGCCTTCTCTGGTTTCTCCACTCATAGGAGACCGTGGCCCCTGTTTTTCGACCCCTGGCCCCCCGGGGCCAAAGGGAGACCGTGGACAACCAGGTAAGCCTCGTCTGAAACACCCGTCTCTTCGCCTGTCAGTGCAGCTTCCTGCTCACCTGCCTCCATCTCCAGGTGCCTCAGGTCCTCCAGGTGCTAAAGGCACAGCTGGCATCCGAGGGCCAGACGGGCCTAAAGGGGACAAGGGACTGTCTCATGCTCCAGGACCGCCTGGGGACCGAGGTACCTCAGCGTTGGGTAGACGTGTCACACTTGTCCTGTCTGAGCCGACGGGTCCATGTTTCCTCTTCTGCCCCTGCAGGACCTCCAGGTGCTGATGGAGATCCTGGAGAAGACGGAACCGACAGCTGTTGTAACAAAGGAAGTCCAGGTAAAAACCAGCATCAGCTGAACAGTTTCTGATGGAAAGGAAGCCTACCAAAAGAAACTCCCACTTTCCTGATTCAAAAACATCTGAACTGGTGGGAATCAGCCGATTCCTCCAGAACAGTGAGAACTTTAAATTTATTAAACAGCCAGTGTGAGCCCACAAAGCTTTTTCCTAAAATTCACCATGTCTGCCATTTTGAGTCTAACTGAGCTGCTGAGTCTGTTTTCTGATTGGAGAAATAAAACAAAGATTATGATCAGTTCAAATGTTTTACTACCGTGGACAATGTTTATTTTAAATATAGTAAAATATTTGGACTGGAATCCAGACCATTAGTTCTTGGTAAGATTTTGTGTTTTTTCAGTGTTAAATATCTGGAAGCATTTTAGAAATGTAAATAAGTCAAACTTTATTTCAGTGTACCCGACTGTGTGCTCCAGGTTCTCCGGGGCCGCTGGGCCCCACTGGACTCCCCGGACCAAGAGGCAATACTCACAGTGGCCCCCAGGGGCCCGAAGGCCGGCCTGGATCCCCGGGGTCCCCAGGACGTAAAGGACGCCTCGGCCCCCCGGGCAACCAGGGAGCACCAGGTGAGTTATGGGTCTGGGTCAGAGGTCGGCACATAACTGCATTGTGGTGGCGATGCAAAGTCACCCTGTTTTTCTAATCAAACTCGCCTCTTATTGGCTGAAACCAACAGCAATAGCATGAGAAGAGCCAATAAAAAGCGGTATGTTAATCAGCTGCGAGTTTCCCCCCAAAATGGTTCAGATTTACTCTGTAAACAAACCAAATTCAACACAAAGTCCACATTTGAAAACCTTAGAAGCTGCGATTTAAAACATGGAGCAGTTTCTTCATGAGTTGAACCAGTTTAATTAAAGCAAAAAACCAAAAAAAAAAATGATTTTCTCAGAAGTTGATGGTTTTTATCTTTTTCTCTGTTTCTGCTCTGTCAACTTGTTCCTGGTTTGCTAGTTTAAAGATAATCAGAAAACTGTACAGTGGACCAACACCAGTTCACACATTTTATTCATAGAGCATCTCTAAAATATTGAAAAGAGCCTGAGATTCTTTGGCCCAGCACTACCTAACACGCTATTGGCTGGCGTTTGTAAAGCAACCAATCCTAGAGCAGCATTCATTTTCCTTGGTCCTGATTGGCTGAGCCCTCGAGTGTAGGTAAGGAAGTCCTTAGTTGTTAGCTTCCACTAAGTGTAAGACGGTTTCCACTGTGTGTATTAATGCATATTAAGTTATATTTAGTGGTAAGCATGTTTAGAGGAGATCTCAAGTATTGATGGGTTTCAGCTATGAGTGTCTGTGGCCCCTAACCTCTACAAATACCAGGAGTCCAGTGAATTATTTTACCAGACCCAAAACAACACGCAGTATGAATCACACTGCAGATGAACCACGGTTGAAGGTTGAAGGTCTAGAAGAGATGAAGGCTTGAACGTGTTTCCACAGGTCCCCAGGGGCCTTCTGGCTTTCCTGGAGTGAAGGGACACAAAGGAAATGTCGGGGCCCCTGGACGACCAGGCCCCCCGGGGTCCACATCAGATGATTGTAAGGCAAGGACGCCTGATGGCATAGGCCCTCCAGGCCCTCCGGGACCTGGTGGCCCTCAAGGACCTCGTGGCCCTCGCGGTAATCATTTACCTCTTTTTTTTCTTGATCTGTCTTTATTTGTTTTGCTTTAGTCATTTCATGTGTTGAACAGTCAGTCTAACTTCATTTTTTTAGGTAATAAAGGTGAAATTGGGGATAAAGGTCTTCCAGCTATTGGTCCAAAAGGCAATATTGGAGAACCTGGATTTCCAGGGTCTCCAGGTACACAGGGACGTGAAGGGCCCCAAGGCCCTGTTGGGGACACTGGCCCAATGGGGCCCTTTGGTAGGAAAGGTGAGTTCCTACCAGAAACACGCCTGAAGGAATGTTCTTCTGTTTGAAGTCTTTCACTGAGATCCTGTTTTAGGTCAGACTGGGCCCAGGGGCTTTGAAGGAAGGCCAGGTTTTCCAGGAAACAAGGGCATCCCTGGAGGCCCAGGCAAGCCCGGAGAGCGGGGGCCTAAAGGACAAGATGGAGGTCAGGGTTGTGCAGGACCAAAGGGACCAAAAGGTACTACAGTGGTGATAGTACTATGGATTAAACCGTACAATACCAGGATCATGTTCCTCATCCAGATTGCAGTTTTTGCTAACCTACTACAGATTATGGACATGTGTTCTCCTGCAGGTCACAAAGGTTGTGCCGGTCCTCCAGGAGAACTCATTCCCAGACCTGAAAAGGGCCCAAGGGGACCACCAGGATCCTCCGGCGAGCCCGGATTCTCCGGACCACGAGGTGAGAGAAACTGGAGACTCTGTGAAAGTCTCCCTGTTGGTCAAACTCTGGTTCCATCTTAGATAACAGAGGACAGGAGCGTCCAACTCTAGTCCTCAAGACCTACCATCCTGCAGGTTTAGATGCAGTGTCACCTGGCCTTTACCAAACTTGATGGCAGATAGTTCAATCATTTGATTCAGCTGTGTTGGACAGTTGGAGGACTGCGGTTGGAGAGCCCTGCTGTAGACGGACCCCCACTGTCCAGGTCTAGTGGAAAAAAACTGAAACCATCAGCAGATCATTCAGTTCAGATGACTAAGAACTGTTCGATTCCTTCTGATACAACTCTGTAAGCAGCATAACAAAATCCACTAACTTGATGCTTAAAAGCTTGAGTAGCGTGGTGCTGTCTCCATGGAAACCAACAGTCAGATTTCCATCCAGCTCTAGGTTTGGGTCTCATCCTCTGCTCTGATCTCTTTAGTATCAACTTTGTCTTTTCCACAGGAAACAAAGGTGAGGCTGGATGCCCAGGAAATACTGGGTATCCAGGCCCCAATGGACCCCCAGGCTGTAAGGGACCTCAGGGACCCCAAGGGCCCCAGGGTAAGCAAGGCCCGCCTGGACCTCCAGGAACCAAAGGACATCAAGGATACTTCGGATTTCCTGGGCTGAATGGAGAACCGGTGAGATGAGTTTTCTAGAGCTAACACTGGGTCGGAGTTCTGTTGGGTCAGACAGAATGTAGAGGTATGAGGTTGGATCCAATTGGTGTTATACTGGCTGGAATAAAACAAGAGACCGTTGTTAGAGATGTCCGTCCGTCCATCCATCCATCGCGGGCGCTGGTAATCAGCTCCGTTGTCATGGAGTGGTTGCTGTGGAATATCTGTTGTCTCTCTCTGAAACCAGGATTCTGAAATCATCAGGGATTTCAGGGTCTTGCCAGAGGCCCCAGGAGAGGCAAACAGATGTTGTTGTGTTTTGTTCATAAATAAAAACTGTCTGATGGTCAGAAAACATAATGACCTCTGGTTGTGACTACAGGGCGACCCAGGATGTCTGGGACCCCCTGGGAGACCTGGTAATCCAGGACGTCATGGACCTAAAGGTACCTGCTGACTACCGTATTTTCCGCACTATAAGGCGCACCGGATTATAAGGTGCACATTCAATGAATGGCCTATTTTAAAACAATGAATGGCCTATTTTAAAACGTTTTTTCATATACGCGGTGCGTTTTTTCATACGCACCGCCTTATAAGGCGCGTAGAATAGACACTACAGTAGAGGCTGGAGTTACGTTATGCATCCACTAGGTGGAGCTGCACTAAAGGGAATATCAAAAAAACAGTCCGACTCCGGTCGGCGAGGAGAGCCTTCCATGACTGGGCTGGGGCGTGGCCGGACGATGGTCACCCTTCTCCGTTCACCCACAGCATGTTGGTGGAGAACGTGGTGCTAAACGACCTGCAGACACCTCATTATCAGGTCGGTAGGTAGATAGATCAGTCAGACTTTATTAACAAACCAGCGTTCTGACAACTATCCCAGCATGCACCGCGCGCTTCTTCTTCTACGGGCAAAAATTAAGTCGGCGGCTGCTTACCGTAGTTGCTAGACCTGTTAAAATCTGAATGTTTTTAGGTGCGCCTTATAGTGCGGAAAATACGGTACATCGCCATGACTCAGAAAGTCTTACTTCAGTTTACCAGGGATTATTTTTTTATTCGTCCTGCATAATTAAGCAACACTGGTTGGTTTTAACACGACTTTCTGCGTTTCAGGTGATAAAGGAGACACCTTTGATGGTCCTGGTCCACCTGGAGATAAGGGCCATCCTGGGGACAGAGGCCCTGATGGTGACAATCTACTTTAAAATGGTTTGGTTCTTTAGGAAAATGCAAAAACCTATTTCATTGATGATCTGCTTCATGCCTCTCAGGCCCTTGTGGCCCTCCTGGAGATTGTGGCCCCAAAGGCCTCTGTGGGACACAAGGACAGAAAGGATGCAAGGGACACAAAGGATTACAAGGATCCCCTGGAGAACCAGGTACAAAGACCTTCCTAAATCTGTGACAGAAGTGGAGGAGGAGGATCTGGGAACATGGTGACTCAGAGATGTTGTCTCCTTTAGGTGTGGCTGGTTCTCCAGGGCCCAGAGGTTACCAGGGGCTTCGAGGGCCTCCTGGTCGAGATGGAGTGGACGGTCCCCTGGGGAGGAATGGTTACGCAGGAAACAAAGGTCAAAACCTTTCAAAGATGAAAACATAAAGTTATGAAAATACATAGATGCTGTTTTTAGTGATAGTTCCCATGATTCAAGACTTTAAAATGTTGGAACCATAAAGTCCAACTCCAGTCCTCAGTGAGTCTAACTGCCCTGTGAAAGCAAAACCCAAAATTCCACCAAAGTGGGCAGAGCCAAGAGACTGGGGACTAATTGTTGGGATAAACCAGGTGTTGCCAACTTCAGGACTTTGTCACCATATTAGTGACTTTTCAGACCCTCTAGATCATTTTTTTTTAACAGAAAGTTAATTTATGTGTGAATAATCCATTTGGCTCGTATCAACCAGAGGTCTGAAGCAGTGGGCCAAACACAGAGCCCTGAGGCACACCAAAGCCAAACAAAAATGGATACCACAGGTTGGTTTTCTTTTTTAAATGATTTATTTTGTTTCTTCAGGAGCTCCGGGATCACCAGGGCTTCATGGATTAGATGGACTGAGTGGACAGAAAGGAGCCAAGGGGTCCAAAGGTGTGAGGAACACTGGACACATTTTAAGAAGGAAAACATAGAAAAATTAATTTTAGTTGGCTGTTTTGTAAACTTTCATTTGAATATAGTTCAACTGAACACTAGCGCTTTAGCGTTAGCTGAACTAATGTGTAACAGTTAACAGTTAGCACAGTTAGCTGTGCTAACTGTGGTTTGCTCAGTTAGCTTTTTAGTTAGCAGTGATAACCACTGTAAACGATTATACTGGTGTGTTTTTATTGTTCTATTTGGCTGGATGTTATGTTGGTAGTAAAGCCTTTTAAAAACCACCAGAAAGCAACCAAACAGACTTGCATGTTGTAGTGAGCCAGGCTAAGCTCCACACTGATTCAGCCTAACTTTATTAAACTAAAGTTACAAGAAATCAAACTATTTAGTCCCCACTGTAACTTTATAGTTGAAAGACCCTTCAGATCTAAAGAACATATATTTCTTTACAGAGCAAATAAAATATTAATGGCCACCTTTTTCCCCACACTAGGGCACAAGAAATATCCACTTATATGAATATACAGTCCTAAACAAATGTAACCCAGTCAGTTTGTTACTCACGACCTCCAGGAGAGTGGGAAAACGTTGCAGGCCTGTTAGAAAAAAGCGGAATTGAAATCCCAGAGGAAAACATTGAGAGCGCTGCAATTCACTCGTCCTCTCCTCCCGACCTCCATTGAACGCAGCAGACCACGTTAGGCCGAAGCGGCTAGCTCACTTAGCTCAGCTCAAAGCTCGTCTACTTGCGTCTGTCTCCTCTCGTCCCGTCCCACTCGCGTCGACCAAGCTCCTCCAATTTCTCCCGAATTCCGTCCACTCCCGTGCTTTGTCCGGTTTTCTCTCCCTTGAGTCTGTTTTTCTTCACTTCTTGTCCGCTCGTCTGACCTTCCGTTCCTCACGTTTCTCCTCTCTTTCTTCCTCCCGCCTCCTCTTCTCTCAACCAATCATGAGTCACGCACCGGACGGACTGTCTCAGTGACCAATCAAATAGCAAAGCGTCTTACGAAACACTAATACTACTTTCAATTGCAATATTTACATAAAATAATCCTCTTAGTTGATTTACAAACAATACAGTTTAATTACTAAGTAAGCAAATTAGTTAATAATGAACTTTACTCTTTATATTATTTAAATATTAAAATAAAGGAAAATACTAGTGTATTTCTTTCAGAAACAAGAATATGAAATCCACAGCTATCACCAATGCTATGCAATAGTAAATAAAGGGTTTCTTTTAATATATTTGTGTCCTGTCTTGCACTATGTAAGATTTCTATTAACCTTAGCATACAGTCATTACAGTAACCTCAGTTTACCACTGGGCTACATGTTATTACAGGTTTCTTGTTATTTAAGTCATGCTCTCATTTAGCTACTGGACTTTCTGTGGTTTCTCATAAATTCCTCTGAATGCTGGTCATCCTCAGGTGTATGTCCGGGCAACAGTAAAAGTGAAAGAGGCCCTCCAGGCCCTAAAGGTCATCCAGGTCCTCCAGGTCCTCCAGGTCCCACTTGTCCACCCAAGAACGGCCCACCAGGACCGAAAGGTCCAACGGGACCCAAAGGTCTGCAATGACTCGTAATACAAATGAATTCATGCTGCGTCAAACCAAATCTGACCGTAAAAGGTTCATCTGTGTGTTCGTCTTACAGGGCCTCCAGGTGATAATGGACCGCCAGGTCCGCCTGGAGGCGACTGTAAAAACCCAAAACCAGGGCCACAGGGGGATCCCGGTGATATGGGCCCAGATGGAGATCCAGGTCAGTGATAGTGTTACTTTTAACATTTCCTCTTGAAGGAATTTCAGTCTGAATCTAATCCGACACTCGCCTGGCGTTAACCTTGCAGGTTGTCCTGGTGAAATGGGAGATCCTGGTCCAAATACACCAAATTGTGGGGACAAAGGAGACACCGGTGATCCAGGGTACTTGGGGCCAAAAGGACGCCGTGGATATCCGGGGCCACCAGGACCACCAGGCAACCCTGGAAACCAAGGCCCCAAAGGTCAGACTGCTTACATTGTCAGCACCGAGGTTCTGGTGCTTGTTCTTATGAAGCTGAATGGAGACACTGTAGGGAAAACTGGGGTAAAACTGGGGGAAATCTGAGGCTTCAGAGGTTTTAAGGTGAAGTTAAGCCATGAAACCTGATGGTTCTCACTTCGTCTGTTTTGTGAGGATCAAGTAGAACTTTCAGGTTGACTAATCAACATTTCCAGACAACAAACGACTGGTTCCACTATGCTGCCATAAACCCCTTCAGCTAAGAACCCCAAACCTCCAACCAGTCCCGGGTTGGTTCTTCAGTGTTGCAAGTACAGCCAATCAGCACCAAAGAAAACAAATGGCACTCTTCGATTGGCTGCTTCGCAAACAACAGCCAATAGCGTGTCAAGTGACAAAACGGCAAATTGTTTCAAACTTTCAGCTGTGCTTTCTTGATGTTAGCTCACATGCTAGTTGATCGCAGATGGACCGGTCTTACAGTCAGGGTAAACCAAAAATTATGGTTCGCCCTGATTGGTTAGAGCCGACAAATTAATGTGTGTTTGTCTGGTCAGGTATGAGAGGCGACTCGGGTTTCCTGGGCATACCTGGAGAACGGGGTGCGAGGGGTCACCCGGGTCGCCCAGGGCCCAAAGGAAGGCCTGGATGCAAAGGATCAGACGGTCCAAAGGGGCAGAAAGGCCGAATCTTACCAAATGGCCCTCCCTACTCACCGGTTAGGGGCCCTAGAGGACCACCTGGCCCTCCTGGAGCTAGCGGAGATCGGGGCGTGAGGGGCGAAATTGGCCCCAGAGGGAGGAATGGTGAGGAACTTGGTCTGATAGGCCAGTTTGGATCTGACTGCATCTGATTTTCCTGATGGTTGACAATGTGCTTCAGGGATGAAGGGGGATCCTGGGGCTGATGGAGCAATGGGCCCCCGGGGACAAGAAGGTTCCTTAGGACAAATGGGAGAGCCAGGCCAGCCTGGAGAGAACGGAGTTCTGGGAGAAAAAGGTAAGACATCTCACCTTCAGTTAGGGGCCAGTATCATCACTGTGGGGTATCTGATCACTTGTTTTACGCCTGGACAACACGTTTTTGAGGCGGTGCACAGCAGAGCGATGAGTATCAAACCCAGGACCTTCTTGAAAAGGTCCTGGGTTTCTTTTTCTTCAAAGTCCTAATGCATTCTGCTGCTCACAGGTCCTTAAAGTGTTGCCCAAACACAACCTGACCAATCAGTGCTCGGCTTTATCACCTGCCATGCTCTCTGTGTATTGCAGGTGATCCGGGTCCCCCCGGTGACCCAGGTCCACCAGGACCGACCGGAGGCATGACACCAGGGTTCCTGTTGGTGAAACACAGCCAATCAAAGGTTGAACCAACATGTCCGCCAAATACGCATCTGCTTTGGACTGGATACAGCCTGCTGTACCTGGAGGGCCAGGAGAAGGCGTATTCCCAGGATCTGGGTAAGGAGACATCGGTCTTCATCCTGGGCGGATGAAGACCGGAGCGGGGCGGGGCGCAGGTTCCTCCTCAGTGCCATTACAGCCTGGTAAACTTTCCCCCACATGAAGGAGAAGCAGTTTTGGTGCAGAAATCAGGGTGGCCATGCTGTAGCGCAGTCATCTGATTCTCCTTCATGTTCCCAGGTCAGGCCGGTTCCTGCGTTCCCGTGTTCTCCACCTTGCCGTTCTCCGTCTGCGAGACCAAAAAGTGCAAATACGCCAATCGAAACGACAAATCCTATTGGCTGTCGACGATGATGCCGCATCCAGGCCATCCATTCAGAGGAGATACCATCAAGGAGTACATCAGTCGCTGTGTGGTGTGTGAGGCGCCCTCTGCTGCCGTGGCCATGCATGACCCCAACTCCAGCGAGCCACCAAACTGCCCCCCCAACTGGAGCCGCCTGTGGACCGGATATTCCTTCATCATGGTGAGGCATGCTGGGTAAAAAACATGGCAGAGAGATACACTGGTCACTCTCTGGTTGTTTGTCTTTTGTGTCTCTGTGTTGTCGTGGTAACAAGTCCAGGGTGTCCACTGCCTCTCGTCCAATGACTGTTGGCAGATGATAATAATAATAATAATAATAATAATAATAATAATAATAATAATAATAATAATAATACATTTTATCTTTTCTTAGTACTCAAAGATGCTTTACTGGAGTTCAATATAAAATCAAACGTTGCAACAGAACAGAAAAAGGACAGATTATACATATAGAGGAAAGAAATGTTGATGAAGATTCACACTGAAGTCATGTGCAGATATCAGCTGTGGGAATACTTGGTGAGATTGTTAGGAGTCTAACAGCTGCTGGGAGGAAGGATCTGTGATAACTCTGCTTAGTGCATTTAGGATGCAGCAGTCTGTCACTGATGGAGCGCTGCAGTTCAGCAACAGCTTCAAGTCTGGGGAGGAGGGACGATGTCCACCAGCATGGAAGATGGCTGATGCCTCCGTAGAATGGATCTAGTTAAAGGAAATGTTATTTTTAAGCTGATTTCCTCAGTCGACCCGGTTCTACTGGAACCAGAACTCCATCATCTGCTCCACTTCCAGCTGCTGTGGTTCGCTTTCTCTCTGCTGAGTCAAACCAACCTGTTCCCCTCCTGGCCTGTGGGGGCGCTGCACCAAGAACCACTGAAGGAAACGACACAGAAACCTCTGAAGACACTGAGAGCAACTTCCTTCTTCACCAGATGGAAACAAGATGGAGGCGTCAGGTTTTAGTGGTTGGAGGATTTGTCTTTAGTCTTTGGCTAAAGTCCAGGAGACATTTCTGCTGCTAGCGCTAGGCTAACACGTTAGCTTTAGTTGTATTTACGCAGAATGCCACTTCATGCTTTTGGAGCGGTCTCTGGTCTGGGAGGAAATCTGGAGGATTCGTCAAATTAAAACATGAAGACACATTTAAAGTTTCAAAGTTCAGATGTTCACTTAATAGAGGAAATAGTTTTAAAACTGTTTTTTGCCTAATTATGAACTAAAACCAGGATGATTTAATTCTGTCCTCTGTGTGTGTGTGTGTGTGTGTGTAGTTTTCAGGTGGCGGTGATGAGGGCGGCGGCCTCTCTCTGATGTCGCCGGGCAGCTGCCTGTCGCAGTTCAAAGCCCAGCCCTTCGTGGAGTGTCAGGGCGCCCGGGGAACCTGCCACTTCTTCGCCAACATCTACAGCTTCTGGCTGACCACCCAGAGCGGCACCGAGGGCGCGCTGACCGACTCCGACCAGCAGAGGGCGCACGTCGCCCAGTGCAGCGTCTGCATCCGCATGTGAGGCGCAGCAGGGAGGCGCTGGAGAGACTGGCGCCTTAAAGACCGGGGCAGGACGAGGCTTTTATTTTGAAGAGGAGAAACTGTGATGATCCCGGCTGCCGAAACGCTGATCAGGGGTGACCGGGAGCCCGGACGGGTCCTTTACCAACTGGAAAATGAAAAAATATTTAGTTTCATCTTTAAAATGGCCGAGCTTGTACTGACTTCCTGCAGATGGATTTTACCAAAAATAATTTGGAGAATAAATCCAGTAGGATGCTGACTGTCCTACTTATTATAGTTGGAATCAAGGAAACAGTCAAATTTAATCAGATTAAACGTTAAAAAAAATAACATAAGCAAAACATAATCAACAGCTTTAATGACTTCAGGTCCTCCTCTCTCTCAGTTTTCCCTCATCAGGCGTTAAACCGAATCAGAACCAGAACCTTCTCTAAAGTTCACTTCATACCCATAAACAGAAACTCAGGAACTTCTGGAGCTTTAAAAGTTCACAGTTCTGACAGTTCCAGCTAAAAACAGTTTAAAGTTTCTTAAATGTTGGCGAATCATTTCCTACTTAAATATTCATCTTAAATAGTTTTCTGGTTTTTATCCTCCTATTTTGTTCATTTCATTCATTTGAATTCAGCTGAATTTTTCACTGATCCCATAGAGAAATGAAATGTAACTCATCATCCAGTTTCTGAAGAGTCGGTGTTGATGGTGATGCTGCAGGCAGGAAGGATCTCCAGTAGCAGTCAGGGTTCCAACAAATCTGCAGAGGCATCTGACTGAAGACTGCGGCGGTGTGACATGCTAATATGCTAACACGCAGGCAGCAGAGACAATATTCCACAGCAACATGTCCTGGATGACATCTTCAGTTATTAGCTAGCAATGCTAATCCACCTCTTGATTTTGCTGCTCCTCTCCAAGTCTCTGCCTGGCCGTTTGGTGAGAGAGATGTTGGAGTAGAGGATTCAACGCTAAAGTCAGTTGAAACTCTGTTTGGAGTTTGAACTTCATCCATTTTGTTTGCCAAAGATCTCTCATTGGCCGGAACGATGGAGGGAAGAGATGGTCTGAACTTCCTCCTTTTCAGCTCCTCTGGGACCTGAGGTCAAAGTTCAGGTGTTAGCTTTAGACATGCTAACCTTCCTTTAACAAGCTAGTTGTGTCCTTTTATGGTGTGTATTTATGTCCATCATCAGGGGGGAGCCTAACGCCCGACCCTGGCAGCCCATTGGCTGTTGTGACCGTTCTCTCCTCCTCTCAGGCGCTAAGCCCCGCCCCCAGCTGCACCAGGAACTGCTCTCATTGGTTGGCTGGGAGGCAGCAACAGTAAACGAATAGCTGTTTTGTGTTTTGTTGAGAACTGCGTAAAAAGCTGTGAATATTTTTTCATATCTTTGATTTGCTTTAATGTTTTTGAACCAGTAGAAACATCTTCCTGTTTGTTTGTGTTCAGGATTTTCAGAGTAAAACAAAAGAATCAATTTTAAACTCAAAGTTCAGAATGTTATGCAGCAGAAAAGACCTGAGGTCCAAAACAAGGAAAAACCGGAACCAGAACTGCTCTAGAACCAGAACCGTTTTAGAACTAGGAGTGGTGCTCGTTGTGTTCCGCCTGCGTTCCTGTTGCTTTAAATCTGGTTTATGGGTTTTTGTCTGTTTTTGGTTCAGTTTTCTGGCTCTGGTTCTGTTGGATTCGTTAGTGACCTGTAAATATGTTTTATCTCAACTGTTTTATAAGTTTTATGTAAATTTCATCGGAGTATTTATTTAGCCTTGAAAATAATGGTGGTGCTATTTCATTTTTGTTTTTGTCTCTTATTTTGGTAAATGATGACAGGATTCAACCCCGCCCTGATCCTCCGCCAAAATAAAGCAATTATCTGACAAATAATGGATTTCTAACAATTTTTCACGTTGTGAAGCAGACTTATAAAATGTAGAAGTTACATTAAACTGGATAATGCCTAAAGGGTTTTACAGGACAAATAGTGACTGAAATTTAGATTTAGGAATAAAATCTGGAGGAATAACTGTTGTAAGACTACAATTCCCATGATCCTTCTGTTTTTATTTTGTTTTCATTCTAATTAAACCTGCTGGTTATATTTTATTCTCTGTAGGAGGAAACTTCCCACTAACACTCCTGAAACATTTCTATTTCCTGTAGATGGAAAACTCAATAAAGTGCATCAAAATGTCAGTCTGGCTTTTTGTTCTTTACTCATAAATCTTAAAACCATAAAAGGTGAATATTTATGGAGCTAAAACTGTTTCATAATTCCCAAATGCACTGGATGAGATTTACACTTGTATTTTCGATGCAAACACAAAAATACCTTGATTTACCAGCTGCTTCTGGCCTGTGAGTTGCTGCATTTGTGTGTGAATTTTGAGTTTTTGAATTTTTCCCATTTCTCAATTCACAAATGTCTTTTTTAATAAATGGTCTATCTGATTGGGTGATCAGTAACGAATCACGTAGCTTCCCTGTTTCAGCCAATCACATTAACCCATTCCAGCAGCGCTGCAGCTGTGACGAAGCACCAACAGTTTAGTCCTTAGCCTGGCTTCTGGCAGCGACAGAGGAGCAGAAAGTGAAATATCTAATATATTTATGTCCATGTTATGATTATTAATGTTAATTGATTTTATTGTGCAACTATCATCACTGATTTGATCTGACATCATTAAAGACGCTGCCTTTCTTTCAGTCCATATATTTACATTCTGCAGTTTGGGCTTCCATTCTGTTGCATTTTTACCTTTTATGGAGCTATATTGTGGTCATAAAGTTTGTTCAAAAGAGAAAAATGACACTGGGAAAAAATTTTAAACTGCGAAATTACTTAAAAGCTGAAAAAATAAGTTTGAAACCGGAAGAAAATAGTTGACTCTGAAAAGTAGTTTTGCATTTTTGTTTTCAGTTTCAAAACAATTTTCAGATTTATTTATTTATTTGTTTTTGAACAAACTTTATGGTTCCAATTTAGCTCCATACATTTCTAGATTGCTTAGTTTCAGACTTCTAGGCCTGTTTGGCTCCTCCGAGGACTGAAGGTGGAGAATCATGACTGACAATATGGAACCAAATTGAGGCCATAAAGTTTTTTCTGTTTTTTTCATTTGAAAATAGAAGATGCTGAAAAAATATTCGAGAATAAAAACTAGTTTTTAAACTGAAAAAAAACCTTGATTTTTTGAAACTGAAATCAATTTGAAAAGTAGATTATTAAAAAAAAAATGAATTCACAATTATTTTTGTTTAAAATTTATTTGTCATTTTCAAAATTTCATTGCAGTTTTTTTTATTTTTGAACAAACTTTTTATCTCCAGTTTGGCTCCATGCTGTCAGTCATCTGAGGGCCCGACCCGGTGACGAACGGCGCCAACGGTTTGAGGCAGAAAAAACCTTTGGATTAAAAAAAAATTACAACTATTTGAAATGAAGATTTTTGTTGTTTTTTTTTTCAAAAATTTGTTTAGTATCAATTTTATTTACATTTTCAAAAAATAAATTTTCAAAAGAAAACAAAGTGTTTCTTTTATTTCAGTTTGAACATTTTCTTCTAATTTTTAGTTATTCTGAATTTTGCATGTTTATATTAGGCAAACATTTCAGCATTAATAAAAAATTAAAACCAATAATTTTACACCAGATATGTACACGAGGTAAATAAAACACAGCATGATTTAATCTGATTTTATTGTCTTGTTAATCTTATTTCTGGACAAACGATTTATTCCAAACATTCAACACAAAGTAATAGCAGCAGAGAAATGTGCCGTTAATCTGAATTCAGTCTCAGCTCAGAAATGTTGATGAAACTAGAAGCTGCTCAGTCTTTCTGAATGTTTCAGCTCGACAATAAAAACATGAAAATCTCCTAAATCGTTTAAATTTAAAATGTTATTTTCATCTCTCTGCATCTAAATCGAACAGACGTCATGAATCAAACAGCTGAAAGAATAAAACACATAACAAACCTCATCATCACACCCAGAAGCTTCAACACTAGAATTAATGCTTTAAATACAGAAACTCAACATCAAGTACCTTTGATTAGATTCAACTTTTCATTCTCTTTCCTTGTGAGCCTCAGGAAAACTCTGACGCTCCAGTTTCTGGATATCTGGACGTTTCTTGGGATCGTCAACCAAAACTCCGGGCAGCCAGCAAAGGATATTAATCACATTTTATTAGCAATAATTGTAAATAATATTTAAGCCCTCTTGATTAAGATGTGAAATTGTAAATCACTTATTAAACTAATTTGTTTTACAGAGGTGAAAAAACACAAAAGGTCATGAAACTAAGCTCTAAGCCTGAAATGTTAATAATAATCACCAGTTCTGCTGAATCGTTTCACCAACACAGTACTTAAAAGAAGCTAATGCGCTGTGCTAACATGTTGCTTAGCATGAGCTAATACCAAAGTGCTAATTTCAATTCAAATATCTTCCCTTGAAAGGCTACAAACACCAACAATATAATTTACATACATATTCTAAAACTCCCTTAAAGTTGTTTTTATATCCATGTTTCATTTTGTTCCTGTATGTTTCTTGTTTTTAAAGTTTTAAGGGAGATTTTTAGGAGAGGAAATAGAGCTGCTGTGTAAACGGACTTCAAAATAAGAGCATAAACTTCTTCACCTAACTACTGAAGAATTTGATAACCAAAACTTCCACACAGATGTTGAAATTATTCAATTGAATGTTTCTAAATCAAAGATTTAGCTCTTTAGAATTTATCTGGAAAATGTGATTAAGGGGGAAGCTAAATGTGTCAAAGCTAGCAAAAGTGCCAAAAGATAAAATTAGCTCTGCTTTTAGTACATTAGCGGAAATGTGCCCACTACTGCTTTTTAGACGCATTGCACATTTTTTCATTAATATTTCACTAAAAGGGATTTTGGTGACAATGTTTGTGTGTTGGGGTCAGAGGTCAGAGGTCAGGGGTCGGAACTACAGACGATAAAATTGAGGAAAAAAAATCTACGCAATGGTTTCAAAAATGAAGGATAACTGCGACCAGGCTAAGAAAAAACATAAATTATGAGGATGAAGCCGAACAACATTAAAGTTGTAATAATGTGAAGAAACTTTATTTTCGTAACTAATTTTTTTTTTAGTCTGGCGCTAAAACTCCGTCACTTCCTGTTTGAATCGATCCGGGATCCAGAGGTCCGACCAGATCATGCCGTTCTGGTGATTGTATCTGACTGGTCCGGCACCGGGTTCTCCAACACCGACCCAATCCGCAGTCTGCTGACTCAGCACGTTCAGTTTTTATCTTTATAAATCCTGAATCCGCCCGTTCGAGTCCCAGATTCCAGGTTCTGAGTCTATCTGAGCCGGACCTGGGATCTGGGTCAGAACCTCAGAGGCTTTGGGAAACAAAGCGTCCATTTCAGTCAGAACCAGAACAGGTCCCACAGAGATCCGTTCTCCTGGTTCTGGTTACAGATAAAGTGCTTCTTTTTCAGAGGTTCTGCAGGAGGACCAGTGGGTCCAACTGGTCCTGCTGGCACTGATTCTGGTTTCCAGTTCAAACCAGCCTCTGGTTTTCATCTTTAACTGGGTCGGGTTAGTTCTGATCAAGAAGGAGGTCCGGTCCGGTCCGGTCTGGGTCAGAACCTCAGAGGCTTTGGGAAACAAAACATCCATTTCAGTCAGAACCAGAACAGGACCAGGGTCCAGAAGCAGCATTAACTCCAGCTCCGGTTCCGACCATCTGGACCAGCAGATCGGAGTTGATAATAAAAGTGAGGGTTCTGCTGGTTCTGAGCCCGGTTACAGAGCGTCGTCTGGGTTCTCCTGCGTGGAGGTTCTGGTTTTGCGGCGGCGCGGTCTGAGCGCGCTGACGCAGGACGAGGCGGTCAGGGCAATCCGGCTCAGGCCCACGTTCAGGCAGTGGACCTCGGAGGTGACCGGAACCTCGGCGAACAGGGCCCGGTCCCGGGACAGTGGGCCCGGTCCGCCGTCGCTCTCGATGTCTTTGACAATGTTCAGGATCTCCTGGCGCTCCGCCTGCCGGGTCATCCCGCGGATGTTCAAGATGGCCGACACGTGCTTCTTCCTGGAGGGAGAGCGAAGAGAGGAGGAGAATCAAACAGCAGAAAGATTCTTCTGACACCAGAACCGCTGAAGCGTCCTGGTAAAAACCCAAACAGAGACAACCAGCACCTCCATTGTCTCACATCTGGGATGTTTTGCAACCAAAATCACAGATTTTTGGCTCAACTTTAGAAATATTTCAAACAATATTGTAATAATTTTTTTCTCATTAGAAAAAAATCACAATATCGCTTTTTAACTTTCACATTTCATGAAGAAAATGTTTTTTACATATTTGCTAAAACTGTCACTATGTTGTGACAGTTTAACATGAGACAAATAATCTGTGAAATATCGAATTGCTGCTACCGCCGTCAACAAAATGCACTAAAACAACCAATCAGAGCCCAGAGGAGGGCCTTAGCGCTGTTAATCAAACCTCATGTACTTAAATGTGCAAATGATGGAGAAACAATTCACCATTCCAGAGAAACCATTTATCTACCATCATGCTAACTAGCTAAACGTAGCAGAGAGAAAGAGAGAAATTACGCAGGGGGATGAGTAACACCATACAGAGGGTGATTGGCAGCGCTAAAGCCTGCCTGGTTGTTTCTAATTAGCACTGGGAGAAGACAGCGGAGATCAATCTTTTCACAAATTATCTGTCTCATAACAAACCAACATGCTAACAGTTTGAACAGAGATGTAGAAAATATTTTTTAGAAAAGTTACTGTAGCTTTAAAACCCTGGAAAACATAGATATGGAGGAAAAATAGTTAATTAATTGGTAACCTCCTTGATTGTAATCAAATATCTCAGGGGTTTGATGTTGATCTGGGACTACGAGTGCCAGATCAAAGTTTGGAAATCAGGGAACATTTCTCAGAAGTTTAAACAGCTGGAGGAACTGAGTGATTCAGTTTGTCAGTCAGCTTCTCTTAAGCTGCTGATGTATAATTAAGGCTAAGAACAGATTTGAATAGAAATCAGAATTATTTTTACGTTATTATGTGATGCTAACACCTGAAAACACAAAAACCTTCTGACTGTTCAGAGGCAGCTGAGTCAGAAAATCCTGACAGGTTTTGTTTGAGGAAGATTCGTTGGGAGGAGCTGATCAAAAGCAAAGATCTGCAGAACTTTTTCACATTAAGTTAAATATTATTTTACATCAGCAGATTTAAGTTCAAAATAAATCAGTTTGGAAGCAGAACCGATGTAACAGGCTGAACATGGTATCATTTTTCATGTCTCGTTGCTTCTGTATTCATAAATGTTGCCGCAGTGAATAACTGCATGTAACATGATGCTTCGCTGCATTGTTTTGTCTACAACAGTAAAATAACTCGCAGCTCGTCTCGTAATGCTGGAGGAACAATTCATGTACCTGACGTCTGGAAACTCCCTGACCAGGACTCCCACCTCCATCTGGATGGACGGGATGTCCTCCAGCTGGATGAGCTCTGAGATGTGGGACAGCGCGCCGTCCAACCAGCTGGACGGAGACTCCTGCGACACACACAGACCGCACACTGACACACTCATATGGACACTTCCTGTTCAGGTTCTTTTGAGTGAGACGTGATTGGAAAGCTGCACAGTCCTCACTGTTTTCATCCACAAGAGGGCGCCACAGTTCAGGGAGGCGGCAAGTTTCTTTCAGCGTTGCCAGATTGGGTTGCTTTTTGTGGAATATTTAAATTTGAGCTGCTTTTCACAACATTTGTTGGGTTTTTAGAAAAGTTAGGAATATTCTTTAAAAATCTTGGTCATGTGTCAGAAATGCACAAAACGTTTAATAAAATGCTGCATTGCTGCACTTATTATTTAGTTTATTTTGAAATCTCTAGAACCTGTAAAATGTGACATCATCAGTGATTTGTCAGTGTCAATGTGGTAATAATGAAACACAGAAATGCCAACATCATGATTTAAAAGGTAACATCAATGTTATCTGGTTCTGGTCAGAATATAATAAACCAATAATGTGAATTATCACAAGTCTGAATGAAGTGGATCAATCAATCAATCAATCAATCAATCAATCAATCAATCAATCAATCAATCAATCAAATTTTATTTGTATAGCACATTTCAGCAGGAAGGCATTTCAAGGTGCTTTACATAATTAAAAAACAAAATAAAAACAGCATGTGACATTGAATAAACAGTAAGAAAGAGAAAGAGATTTTGGAAAAATAAAAAAAAATAAAAAAAAGAGATAAAAACCTTAAAAACATCGAAGACATCAAAAACCCGCACTCTAACCCTAATTTAGCCATAAGCAACTCTAAACAGGTGGGTTTTAAGTTGAGATTTAAAGGCTCTCAGTGTTTCAGCTGTTTTTTGGATGACGTCTGGGACGTCAGGTTTTAAATGTACCGTATTTAAATGACTTTTTCTGGAGCTATCCTGAATGTTGAGGTTTGGTTTTAGGAGTCTTTTATGTTCTTGTTGAGGTGGAAACGGTCAGATCTGGCAACCCTAGTTTCTTTATAGGGTGTACTGATGATGGCTTTTAAAGACCAGAAGATGCTCAGATCTTCCTTCGGGACTCACCAGGTCTTTGAAGAGCGCTTTTATCTGCCTCCCTTCGTCTCGGAGCCGGCCGGCCATCCTCTTCCTCATCTTCATGGAGGTGCAGATGATCCGGCCCCTCATGATGGAGCGGAGGTACTCCATCACCACCCGCCGGTGGACTTCAGCCACCAGCAGCTGAGGGAAAGACAGCGTAGATGAATCCAGCAGCTCCAGCCTGCAGGGGGCGCTGCAGCAGCTCCTCTCATACAGAGGTTATTACAGTTAAATAAAACAAACAAAGCAGCAAAAACGGAAATTAAGAAAGCAACTGAAATGAATAAAAATGATAATTAATGGGAGAAAACTATAACTGGTGCAGCTGATGATGATATTTGGGCACAGAATAAACTAAAAGTTATATAATACCCATAGTTTTTGTGTTTATGAATCTATTCTTCAGACTTTTGAATTCATGTGAAATAAATTTTTTTCCTCACACAGGCAGTTTATGTCAGCTGTCGGTAAATTACGGCGCATCGTTCTCCTCCTGGCGGCTACGCTATGCTACGCTAGCACACAAAATGGCGACAGCAAAAACTCCACAGTCAGCTGGTTGTTCAACAATAACTGGATAAATACTTTGAAAATGGTTTTTCAGTTAATTACCCAAATTACCTTTTTGAATCCTGCACCTAAAAATTAACCAAAGTATGAAAAAACTAAAACTACGTTCTAAACAAAAAAACTAAATATTTAACTAATAACAAAACTAGCAAATACACTCTAAAAACTAATTAAAACTAACTGGATTAGACAAACAAAAAGTCACAACAAAATAAAACTAAACTACAATGAAAAACCCATAACCATAGCAACCGTGCTACCTCATAGGGAGGATTGTCCATCCTGCGATATTTCTTAAAATCCTCCTTGATGGCAGCTTCAATCTGATCGTACGGCTCCGTGTTGGTCAGCCACTTCCTCTTCACCAGGCGCTCAAAGAACAGCTGCAAAAATACAGCCATCATCGTCATCATCATCATCATCACTTCTGATATTTAGCCGCTGAGAGGATCAGCTTTGGATGACACTCCAGTGAAAACACCACAAACTAACAAGTTTGTTTCAATAAGTCTAATCATAAAAAACAATATGCTAACATAGCTACCAGAAGCTAAAGCACTAATTTCAGCCATGTTAAAACATTTCTCCTTCAACAGAGCCAAATTTAATCTTTACTCTTCTTCCTGTCTGCTTTGTGTTTCAGGAAGTGACCTTTCACCCATGGTTTCAGTTTTACAGTTAATGAGTTTTGCTAACTGTTGTTAATTTAGCCTAATTTACCAGAAATCTGCAAATTTTAAACCACTTACTGTTGAACTGCAGCGATGCATTCTGGGTACAGAATAAACATCTTTAAGGGTTGAGAACATGAGGAGTCTCAACATAAAAGCTCTCAAAATAATTCAAATACATTTGGATTTTTCCATGTATTTGTTTAGTGAACTCCCCTGTTTGTTTTTCATGGAAGAGTTGTATTTTTCTATGAACCTCATTTGTTCGTTTGTTGCATTCTTACCATGTGCTTAATAAAGTTTAATAAAAACAGAACGTGAGGAGAGGAAATGGACAGACTTCATAATAAAAGCAAGAATGTAAACTACTTGAAGAACTCTTATAACCAAAATTTCAACGCAGATGTTGAACTTTATGCAACTGAAAGTTTTTCATGACAACCAAGAAAATTAGCTTTTTATAATTTCTATGGAAAAAGTAATTTAGAAGCTAAGTGTGATAGATGTTTTAAATGCTAAAGCGCTAAGCAACAGAATCAGCTCGTCTATTATTGGAATGATAAACGTGAAGCTGGAGGGGTGGAGGTGCTGAAGGCGGATGAGTTTCATTACCAACAGAACAGGCAGGAAATAAACTGAAATAAATAAGAGAAATAAAACATCAGTTCTAAACAGAGCAGTGATTTCTGAGTTTCTCTGTAAATATTATTACCAGATATTAATACATTTAATGCATCTGAGATGTAGTCTCTTAGACTCTGTGTGTGTGTGTGTGTGTGTGTGTGTGTGTGTGTGTGTGTGTGTGTGTGTCTTTGTGTGGTACCCTGATGTGCAGGTAGAGTCGCTCAGACAGAACCCTGACGCCCTGCTGGACGATGTGGTCCAGAGACTTGTTTGCTCGCCGCAGAGAGTCCTCACTGACTGACGGGTCACACTGTGCACAGCGCTGCACGAAACCTCTGCACACACACACACACACACACACATGCACACGCCCACAAGGAGTTTACATCGACTTCCGTTAATTTCTACAGCCTGACCCCATAAACCTAAACCTAACCTAAACTCTATTGACTCCTTAGACCTAAATCTGACCCTTGACCCAAAAACAGCGTTTCCCCTTGTGGGGCCCAAGCTTCGGTCCCCACAAGGATCAGTGGGTCCTCATACCGTAGTATGTGTCAGGAAAATGATCCCCACGAGGTATTACAAACAAACACACACACACACACAGTGCAGTGTGTGTGTGTTCAGTGTGTGTGTACACACACGCGTACGCACACACTTACACTCATACAGGTATTCATGGTTCATGACACCACTGTGACTTTTGGGGTATTTATAGGGACTCACTTTTTCCTGTATGTGGTGAACACAAAAATTATGTCAAAAATCTTTATTTATCCCAAAATACAAATTTCACTGAAAAATACAAATAGACTTTCAGAATAAAGAGACATTCAGTTTTCTCTTTCCTGCCAGTTTATGGTTTCAGGGGACTTTTATGCAGAATTAAGCAATCTGGATTTATTAATCCCAGTAGTTCTCTTAACTGGAAGAAAGCAAACAATGAGATATATTAGAGTAATAAACGATGCTGGTGACCAGGGAGCATATACAGCATAACACCGGAGAAAACTGAAGTTGAATCATTTCAACACCAAACTGAGGCCTCTGGGGCCCCATTAACTCCTAATTTATGTCCTTAACTCAGTATTTCCAAAACATGCCTAATATTGCTGAGCAATGTCATTTAATAATTCATTCATAATATTACCAAATTATTTCCAAACATAAACATAGCACAGAAACAGAAAACATTAGCATAACGTTCTTAAAGGAAAGATGGAAAAATAAATCATCCTGGTGATAAAAACATGTAGCAATCAGACATACAGTTTAAATATCTCCTCATTTAAACTGGGCTTGTATGGGAAGCCCAGTTTAAATGTGGAGATATTTAAAGTGTATGCTCCAAAAGTAGGATTAGTGCGTACCGGAAAGGAGGGCAGCAGTTGACCATGGCGATGGTTTTGGACACGTATCCGTCGTCGTTGTCCCCAAACATGCCGCTCTGCATCCCTTCATGGAACATCTCCACTTTACGCTGGAAGCTGAGGGAACAGAGCGACATTTTCACCCTGGCGCTCCACATCTTTAGGAATGAACTCTACAACATCCAGAGTAGCAAAAATGGAGCACCACAAATTCACTGGCTTCCAGAACTTTCATTGTTATTTAGAACTTTAAATGGTTTAAAGGAGATGGTATTCAGCCGACATGCACACAGAGAAGTGAGAAAAGTATTCACCCTCCTACAGATTTCTTCTGCTTTTTTCAACTTACTTAAATGTTTTAGATCAAACAAAGTTTTAAATATGATCAAATTAACCTCAAACATATGTTTTTAAATGATAATTTCACATTTCATAGGAACAAATATCCAAACCAAGCTGAAATTATGTGAAACGCTAATCACAGCTCCTTGTTAAACCAGGAAGAACGACCGTCATTAAGATACATTTAAAAAAATTTCTGAGCAGAACCGGACCTTAAGTCCAGTCACATTTTGGTTCTGCAGCAGGAAGAGGACCCAATACTCAGCAGTAAGTCGGCGTACCTGTACAAGAAGTCTGCCAGTCCATTCAGGCTGCACTGAGCCACCCGGGAGCCCAGACTCCTGTTGATGGACGCCGACCGCTCCAGATCTACCTGCAGCCTCTGAGACGACAGCAGCAGATGGTTACCATAGTGACGACTTTATTTATAAGGAGCTGGAGCCGTAAAATGAGACTTTCATGGTGTTTAATTGTGTTGAATTTTCTGATGTGCAGATGAAAACTGGTTAGGGTTGCAGTTATTTGCTTTGCCCACTAGAGAGCAGCAGAGAGTTGACCATATGCGTGTGTAAGTGTAAGTGTGTGTGTGTGTGTGTGTGTGTGTGTGTGTGTGCGTGAAATCAGGAATTGCTTAATGTTGACTTTGGCTGCAGCTGAAGGACGGATCCAGAAAACAAAAAGAACTTCTTCATAATCAACTCATAATTTGTTCTGATTTGTTCACTTGGTCAGAAAGGAAGCCCTATCCCATGTGCTGTAACCGTGGAAATGCTCTACCTGGATGACGGTTTTAGCCAGCGTGATGTGGTACTCTTCGACGTGCAGCGTCTCCATCCACCGTTTCTCCTCGTCCTCCAGAACCTGACTCAGCTCAGTGGTCACCTTTGCCTGCAGAGGGAGGAGCCGGCCATCAAATCAAAAGCACCTCAGATCATCTGCCTTTGATGAGTGGGAATGTCGCCCCCCGCTGGTGTATTTGAGCGTCTCACCCGGACAGAGTTGAGACAGTCCAGCTCCAGTCGGTCCACCGTCTCTGCAGGCAGCAGAGGACTCAGCTGGGAGCGGTTAAACGGACTGGTGATGCACACCGTCCCAAGAACATCTCTGGAAAACATCCAGCACACACACACACACACACATACACACACACACACACACACACACATACACACACACACAGATACACCGGTGTTCAGACTCAAGCTCAGCGCCTGATCCACTCCAGTTCAGTAAAACCCAGAAGATCAAAACACCTTCCAGAGTTTCCTGGTCATGAACAGGATTAACAGTTTGAGTTCAGATTTTTATCCATATTTTATCGTCTCAGGACACTTTAGTAAAAATTTATTCTAATATACAGAAATATGTTTATGTCAGTCATTCTCCAGGCCCTTGTTTCACATTGCACAATAGTTAAAATAATTCTGGATTTAATTGGATGCAGCAGGACACACACCTCCAAATTGCACCCAGGCTTGACTGTGCTGGTTGCTATGAGACCAAAGAAAGTAACGACTTATTTTGGCTAAAAGGCGACGCAGCCAAGTTTGTGTTCAGCTACTTTCCTTCATGTTTTAGATGAAGTGAACTCTGGTTCGGTTTGAATGCCCATGTGAACACCAAGCGGACCGGAGACCGCTCCAAAACAGGAAGTGAACTATTGCGCAGGATCTTCTCTACAAATGGTTGAGTCAGCTGATCAGCTTTAGCCCAACTGTTCAGGTGACCCGGTCATGTAATCAGATGACCCGGTCTGGTGTGAAGGTTTCGGGTCTCCAGAACCAGCCAGTCCCCACCTGCTGTAGATGTTGTACAGCCAGTCCAGCAGAGAGTAGATGTCTGTGATCTCCAGCTGGTTGTCGGTGATGACCTTCAGGCGCCTGGCGACCGCCTGGTGGTAGCTCTCCACATACACCTGGTAGGGGTCAAAGGTCAGGGTGATGAGTGAGAGCCTGGGGTGGACAGGTCCAGTTCGGTGTCCAGTCTCACCTGGAAGCCCTGGAAGTCTTCGGGGTAGATGGAGACGACATTCCTCTTGGCCGCTCCCAGGTCCTCCACTACCCTGGCTCGGAGCCGGTCCAGGTACTTGTCCAGCTCTCCAGCCGTGAACTCTGCCCTCTGGGGCAGCGAGGAGTCAGCCGCCTCCTCCACTGCCTCCCTCCACCTCTGCTTGAGGTGGCGAGGCCTGGGGCCCCCAGGGGCCGCCGCCTCGCTGAGGGCCCAGGCTTTATCTGCTTCCTCTTCCTGCTGTAGCACCTGGGGACAGGAAGTTTTTCCTCTCTTAGGCCTGAAATGTCACAGGAATGTTCTCCACATCCACCTGTTGGCCCTCACCTGCACCACCAGCCCCAGGTTGGGCCCCGCCGTCGGGGCCCGGAGCGACTCCCTGACCACGGCCCACAGCTCCTTCTGCAGCTCCTCGTACAGCAGCTCCACGTCTTTCGCCTTCCTGCGGCCGCCATCTTTGACGGTGGGGCCTGCGACATCCTCGGGCTCGGCGGCGTTGCACTCCTGCTCCAGCTCCAGGATGTGGGTGTCGGCCAGGAAGAGGTCACGCTTCTTCACCAGCTGCAGGATCTCCAAGACTGGAGGAGAAATGTTTCATTTCAAAACCAAACTGAGTCCAGAAGAAAACAGACTAAAACACTCCCCGCCCTGTTGGATTCCAAGATGGCTGCCAGATTTTACTGCAGCTGCTAAAATCTTACTGAGGGTGTTTAAACCTTGTAACCTGTGAAACTGAGTCCGAACATGATGAATCAAACATTATGACAAATGGCAGCCATCTTGGAATTAAAGATGGCTGCCGTTTCATCTTTTAATTGCTTTTGCTGAAACAAAGTGTGATTTAATTTCTTCTGCATGTTTTTATATAACAGCTTGGAAAACCAGCAACAGAAAAACTTGAAATGACTTTCAAGTTTGTAACTTTTATTAAATTTAAAAAAAGAACATTTTTGTTCAAATTGTCTCCATGTTTAATATGAAACAGAGAATCTGTGAAAAGATCGATCTCATCTCCCAGCTGCAATTATCATCTGAAAAATGCAGAGCTGCTCCAAGGTGACTCTTTCACAATAAAAGTCTGGAAGGTGTGCTGGAGGAAGCGGAGCTGCCAGATGTCGTCCTGGTCGGAGGAAGAGGTTCACGCAGAGGAAGAGCATCTTTCCAGGCAGAACAATGCCAGCGGATCCGCTCAGTTTCCAGCAGACTCAGTCTGGTTCTGAGACTCAGTCAGAACCACACTGATGATTTCAGGGGCTTTCCGGCGTTCCACATATCTGCATGTTTAGAACAGTTTATAAACAAACAACATGGCTGCAGGAAACAGATCAACTTCTGGTTCTGACTCGAACCTCAGGGTTCTGATGTCGGCTCAAAATTACTCCTCAGGATTTTCTTGGTTTTTATTCTAATCACAGATCCATGCAGATGATGCTCAGATTTACATGAAAGAATAAATATCTTTATTAAAGGTACACTAAAAATCGGTGGAAAACTAATTGACTGACTGATGCAGCATTAATTCCCCCAAATGTTGAATAATGTGAGAAACATTCAGCCTGAATGTCCTCACTTTGTCCCAACACGCCTGATGCCGAACCGGCCCGGTCCCTACAGGCTCACACACACACAGGGTGGGACCTCTGGATGGAGGGATACACACCCTCACATGTTAAGGAACACACACTCCTTACGTTACAGTGTGTTAAAGCTCTTATTGTTCAGTTTGGGCCTGCAGAGGAAATCTGTTCCAGCTGGCAGCATTTAGCCCCGCCCACCTCCACCCTCTACCTCACCACCACCATCATCACCACCATCATCATCATCGCCATGGTGAAGTCAGAAACTCGTTGACTTCATGTCAGAGTAACATCCTGTTTGGACCAATCAGAGCTGCCGCTTGTCTCGTCTATACGCTCCCATTGGTCGGTTCCGTCCAGAACCAGGATCCTTTTCTGCGGCGGTTCTGTCCCCTAAGGAACCGGGCCAAACCAAGACCAGTTGAGACCAGAACATCTGCTGGATGAACAGAACCAGACCGACCCGACTCAGAGCGGGCCAGAGCAGTCGTATGGACTGACGTCAAAAAATCCACAAAATCTTTTTTTTTACCAAGAAATGAGAATAAAGACATTTAGTCGCTTTTCATTTTCATTCAGTTTAAAATTCATCAAGCCGAACGGAGAATCCACATCATCACACATCTAGACGATAAACACACTCTAAGGCGCTAGCAGCAACATTCAGCTAGCAAGCTGAATATTCAAACAAAGCATGTGGTTTATGACTAATATGTTATTTACAAACTAAATATTTAGTTTTAAGAACAAAGCAAATATCTAGTTTGTAAACTTATTTGTTTTGTAAGCTTTACAAACAAAAACATTAGTTCCAAGCTAGTTATTTAGCTTGCTAAGTAAATATGTGGTTAGCTAACTAAAAGCTATTTTCAGCTTTGCAGCATCACGTTGCTGGAAGCTGCAGGTAAGCTGAATGTGGGTTCATTAAACGGTGCGTTCAAGGTCAGATTCCCCAGTGGGACAGAGCGGCCCGTCGTCACGGCGACGCTGCAGCAGAACAAACGGCGCTCTGTCTCTGGACCGGCTCTGACCTCGCTCACATGCTAGCAGGGAGTGTGAAGGTCACAGAGCATTCTGCAGGCTTGTAACATGTTTGTGTCTCCAGGTGTCTCCACATGACTCCGGGTTGTTTTCTGCTGCAATCAAATGAATCTGGGGGATTTTCACAATAAAAGCGCCTCATGGATCATGTGATTCTCCAACAGAAAAGGTTTAGTTTGATTTCATGTCAGCAAACTGAGGAGGCAGGTTTGTGTTTTTTCATACAGAAAAGGGGATTAAAAATCAAAGTCATATAATCACCACGTTCTACATTCATTTATAAATGTAAAACAATTCAAACTAAACGTAGTTTGAGGCCAAATATGTAGTTCAGCTACTAAATATTTAGTTTGCTAATTAAATACTTAGTTCATAGCAAAATATTAAGCACGCTGGCTAAATATCTGACTTAGGTTGTGATGAGAACATGTCGTCTCTCTGGGCTAAAAGATAAAAATTACTGCTGTTATTTCTGGTTGTGCAACTTTTCTGCCCGCATCAACAAGCGCAGTTTAAACGGAGAAACGATGAAGCAGATTTCTGTTCTTATTCGTTTGAGGGAAGAATTTGTTTCCTGATTTGGATCTGAGATGAACTGAAGCAAAACGTCTCTGCTGCTGGCGCCGACCCGGTTCTCTGATTCCATCACCGTAGCGTCCCAGCCAGGTCACACCAGAACCAGAGCAGAACTGGGCCCGAAACCATACCAGAACCAGGCCAAAACCCGACCAGAACCAGATCAGAACCATATCAGAACCGGAACAGAACCAGACCAGAACCGGACCAGAACTGGACCAGAACCAGATCAGAACCATATCAGAACCGGAACAGAACCAGACCAGAACCGGACCAGAACTGGACCAGAACCA
>NW_015114805.1:70464-72028 GCF_001443285.1 Poecilia latipinna
AGGGGCCAACTTCACTCAGGTGGGCAGTTTTCCTAAGGTCAGTGAACACACCGCTTCTTTCTTTGCAGCTGACTGAGAAAAATGAAACTTTTTCTCAGAAAATTTACTTTTACAGCATTTAAAATTTAAAATGGAGCAAAAAAATGAATACATTTCTTCCATTGAGGTAAATATGAAGTTTATTTTGTTTTTTGATACAAATTAAAAATATTTTTAGCAAAGTAACATATTTCATGATTGAAGATTATTAATCCATGGATGAAACATTTTTCACCCAAGTAGCAAATAAATAATAAAATATAGAGCAAATATAAAATAAATCTCAGACTAAAACTATACAAACTACAATTATAATTATTTTGCAAATGAAATAATAATTTAATATATTTTCATTTTCATCTGACTTTTCATCCAGCAAATAAGAAACAATAAAATCACAAGTGAGTCATTAAAAAACTTCACCCTCCAACCACTTCCTGTCGTCTTCTTTGTGGTTTCCACCAGTGGCATCATCTGGTTAGTGGTCATGTGACTCGTGAAGTAAAAAAAACTGTTTTCATTGCAGCTTTGTGAAATATGAGGAAAATAAAAAACACCAATTACTTTTTATCTAAAAGTTTTCTCTAAATAACCGTTTTTCTGTAAAGTGAATTTATTTTATCTGGCCAATGAAAACGCAGCTGCTGTCCACCTGACTGCATTCTGATCGGGACGTTTCATCGGTCCAGTTCCTTTAGGATGAGAACCGCTCTGGTTCCATAAATCATCCTGGTTCGGATCCACGTCTGGTTCCTGGAACCAGACCTGGAGGTGAAATTATTCTCAGTAAAACGTCACGGCGCGACAGCGGAGCCTGATGTGTGATGAGTTTAAACAGGATTAAAGGCTGTTTGGACCTGCATTGCACACGCACACACACACACACACACACACACACACACACACACACACACACACCGTCAGCAGCAACCTGATCTGCTGAATCGCTGCTTTTCGCGTCACCTGAACACAAACCTGCTGATCTTCACCACCAATCTCTCAAACGGAGATTTCATAAACATCCAGGCTGGAAATTCACTGGCAGAAACTTTGGTGCTTCGGTAGTGCTGTAGTTGAGACCACCTAACTGACTGGCGCCCCGCGCTACATGACTCAATAAAATGTGAAATATGATCAAAATTGCTTCTTAAAATGATCTGAAAAAAAAGAAAATCATATTCCCATAAACACATCTAGATATTAAATACTTAGAGCAGAAATAGATTTAATATATCATTATCAATTCAAACTCTTTGTTCTGCTTTGCTTCCTCTCTGAGCCACAATCAGTTCTGGTGCCATCCCTAACAAGATAACGCCCTGGGTGGCCGCCCATACTGCCCATGTCAGAAACCTCAACTGTCTGCTGCATTAACCAGAGCAAAACAACACTCAACTATGAACAATGGCCAAGGAGAAAGTTTTAATATGAAAAAAACACATACAAACACAAAGTTCTTTCATATTAAACAGTTTGTCCCAGTACAGCTAGCTTTGCTAGCATCACCTCACAGAGCTCACCTTTC
>NW_015114805.1:76025-87996 GCF_001443285.1 Poecilia latipinna
ACAACCACAAAAAACAGGTAGATGGGGCGTGATCCCTGAGGAGCTCCTCAGGTCTCTTAAGTCCACAGAAAACACATTTGGGGGGCGGGGGGAAGCGGTAGGGGGCGCTGTTTGTAAAGTTACACTGACAAAAATTAACAGGGTTATTTAGCCTGTTATATGAGAAAAAATGAGGTTCAGGTTTCAAAGTCATATTTTCACCACGTCATTCATTCATTCATTCATTTATAAATATCACAGTTTCAAACTAAACATTTAGCTAATATATTCACAAAGACAATATAGATTAGCTCATATGAATATATAAGCTAAATATTTATAATATTTGTAATTATTAGCATATAGCCAATATGGATTAGCTAATATGGAACTGTTAGGCAAATATTTAGGTCAGAGCTAAGTATTTAGCTGCCAACTAAATATTTAGTTTCAAACTCATATCCATATTATTTAGCTATGAATATGTTAGCTAAATATTGAGCTAACTGCTACCTACTAATTAGCTTGTTATTAAGCTTTATAAATATTTATCATAATAGCTAGTTAAGTATTTCGCTTGGAGTTAAATTCTTAGCCTCACACTAAATGTGTAGCTATAGAAGCTGGATTCTGCTACATGAATGACCAACAGTGAAAAAGTTAATTAAGTTGTAATAAAATCTTTTGAAGTGAACATAAACTGCTCTCTCTCTGCGTTTGTCCTTCAGAATCAAATACAATCAAGTCCAAAAATATTCATACCCCCAGCAGGTTCAGGTTGTTTTTCCCCAAACTGACCTGGTGTTTCTAATGACCGGAGGTCATCTGAAGGTCCTGGAGTTCTGCCTCTAATCTGCTCTGTGGAGGGCGGGAATCATTAGGGTGATGGAAAGGAGGCCTTCCAGTCTCAAAGCTCATTACCAAAGATAAAGGAAAGCTGCAGGGGTATGAATAGTTCTGGGCTTATCTGCAGCTTTAATCAGTTCCCAGAGTTACAGATAAAAAGCAGCAGCCGGACTCGGCTCGGCTGGGCAGGTGGAGCCGCTCTGCGCTTATCAGCACCGGCTCTTTGAGGTAAAGTAAATGTTGGCAGATGGTGATCATGGAGCTTTAAACACTCAAACATTGATTAAACCCATTTTGTTTCACTACGGCACTTTCCACCGCAAACTTTCCCCTTTTCCGACCTTTCAGAGTCAGACAAATGACGGAGAAAATATCCGATTAATCATTTATGGAAACAAACCTGCTCTGGTTGAGGGTGTAAACAAGGGTGTGGAGGAACCAAACCCTCATTACGAAACAGCAGAGTCAACAGGCTGGGAATAAACAAAAGGAAGTCTCCACATATTTACGATATCACACACTTCCCAGTCAGATTCCAGACTGTCACTGGATCACCTTCAGCGGCACTCGGCTGATTGTTGGCGTCGCGTCTAAGAAACGCTGATAAGATCGGCAGGGTGATGTGAAAACAAACTGGACGATAAAACGGCTTCCAGGGGAGGAAAACACCTGGAGAGTGCCGGGTTCGGGTCTGAACTAGAGCGCCGCAGCGGACCAGAGGAACGCCACTGGATTGTTTCTCCGTACAAAGCCAGAACAAGGAGCTGAGCCTCAATCACGCCGCTGGACTTCCCTTCCTCACACTGAGCCACAGAAGACCAATCACTTCCCCTGAGCCCAAAATACTCTGAGTGTTTGGTAACAGAGTCGCTTGGCGCTCCAGTTCAGACTCACTCAACAATTTCCCAAAGAAACTACGACTCGATTCAGAAGCGACAGTCTAATCCTGGGACCATTCATGGTTTACATCAGTGGTGTTCGAAGCTTTAACCCTGGAGACCAAAAACTAACCCTAACTTCAACATGTGTTTCAGGAGAAAGGTCGTTGGGACTAAATGGACCAAAGCCAATTGGCCTCTATGGGGCGTTTGGTCGCCTCCAGCCATTCCTTGTGGCTCTCCTACCTGACAGAGGCTCTCTGGGTTTGACCTCCTCCACCACTTCCTCCTGCACCGGCTGGTCCTCGGGGCCCTGGGACATTCGGTCAGTGATGGACTCCCTCTTCAGCTTCCCCAGGCCCACCATCTTCATGAAGGTCAGGCGCCGGCTGACGGAGTCGCAGTCGCTCTCCGAGCAGTTCAGCTCGCCGTTGGTGAAGGATTCCTTGCGGGAGGTCAGGGTGTCACGGTATTTTCCTGCAAATCTGGAAGAGATGGCAGCAAGTCGGGATCTGGTCTTTATTCATCACGATTTCAGTTTATGTCTGGAACCTCAACTCAACCACTCAACTCAGACTACAGCGTCTCTGGCTGTTGTGAGGTGAAGAAAGTCTTCCAGTTGGACATTAAAACATAAAAGACTTTTTACAAACTACTTTAACCTCTAAGGCCTGCATCCCTGAGGTCTTTAGAGAGATTTCAAATCAGAACTGAAACATCTTAAAGGAACAAGAAGAGTCCAACTGTCAGCCATTCAACCACTAGTGGTCGTAGGTTGAACATCTCTGCTGATGTACCATTCGTCTGTTATCCTTCTTGTTTGTTCCTTTTTATTATGAAAAGGCAAAACATATCAAATCTACTGCCAAGTTTTATCAAAGTAGCTTTAGTCAACAAAACCAAAGAGAAATCAATGCTTCTATGAATAGATGAAACATAAATGTTTCTGTCACTAGAGGATCTAAGTCATATATCCCTCGTTTCTGTCGTTTCTTATCCGGTGAAATCTATAGAAGGGTAAGCGGTCTCTTACCTGAGCAGACTGCCCTCTGAGCTCCTCCTGCCTCTCTTCTTCTTCTGTGAAGGCGACGGCGTTCCCTGCAGCGACCCTTGTGGGGACGGTGTGTCGCCATCTTTGCTCTTTCCCGACATCCTCAGGTTCTTCCCGAGCTTTCCGAGACTCTTCAGCGGCGACTTAAACTTGAACGAACCCTTCACTGACCCTCCACTGCCATTTCCCTTCTTGCCTTCGTTGGCCTCGTTCTCGTCCTCCTCATCCTCAAAAGGGTTGCGGTCCCTCGGCACGTCGCCGTCCAACAGCGAGCTTCCAGGCGACCAGTGGCTTTCATGGCCGCCATTGCCATGGATATTGTCATCATCGTGTTCGAAGGGGTTGTGGTGGGGAGTGATGTTGAGACTCATCCTGCGGAAAAACAAGGCGTTGTCTAGAACTGGACCACCGCCTTTCAGGTGCACAGGGAGGTTCTTGAGGATAGGCATGATGGAGCTGGGGGTGGGGGGACTGGGATGGGAACACCTGAGGACGGAAGAAGAGACATCGATTGATCAATCAACCAGTCAACCCTGGAGTCTCTAAACTCCCGATCTAAACCAAAATGAAATTAGATATGATCAACAATGTCGTGTTTTAAAACCAGATCAGGTAAAAATGTTCCAGCTACATGTGCACCAAGAAATCGGCTCGGATTTCCTTCATTTTGGGAGATCATCGATTGACTGACACTTCCCTGAGATACCGAGCGAATCCACCAACCTTATATATCTTAGCAAAGATCTGAAATTCAGCCTCCTCCAGTGGCTCACATTGGCCACCCTATTGGTACCAACTTGGCAAAGACAAATCAGAAGGTCAAACTTTTTAAAGTTCACCATTGGTTCATCCCTAGTTCCAAGGTCTTCAGCTTTATCACAATTTTTCATCATGATGCGTTCACTGGACCAGCTCCAGTCCATCTGGACACAAATCAACAAGTGGAGACATTCAAGGACTTTTCCAGACTAGAGTTAGACCGCATGTTTACTTCCTAATGTCTAGTAGGGTTCATCAACCTTAACCTCTGACCTTCACCAGAGTCCAGACTGGAAACAAGACTTCTTGTGGTTGTTTTGTTAGCTTATCCATAACTTTAAAAACAGGTAACTACTTTCTGGAAAGCCACAGATCTCTGAACAATAAACTGGTCCAATCTCTGTGCAGGAATGATCTACACTTTATTTTGTTTCCAGAATAACTTCCTGTCCTCTGGACATGGTGCCCTGAGGGATGATGGGATCTGATTCTGGTAGATTTATCCTTTCTGAGAGCTGTTCAGACAACATGGAGGACCAGACTGACGGCGTTGGGACAACATGTCTCCTCCTGCAATGTCTTCATTGGGTCATTGATTCATCATCATCATCATCATCACTTCAAATCCTCATTTGTTGTGTCGTAAACGGGTTTTAGTCTGACGGAAAGACCAAGAAGATCAGCAGAAACAGAAATCTCTACAAAAGTCAACTTGCTAATTTTAATGGAAACATCTTAACAAATCAGACTCTATGAGACACACCCTGACTGACGGTGTTCGTTTTATTGAGAAACTGAGTCCAGCAGGTAAATGTTTGATCAGAAACTAAACGTTAACGCCTGGCTTCAGGACCGCAGAGACACTTCCACCCTCCTGACTTTACTTTGCTTTTCCTGCAGACCTTCAGTCAAAAGGAGCATTTTGAAAATCTGCTCTGAGATTCTTACTCTGCCTTCCTGATTGGCTGAAACATCAAGTCTCCAGTTTTACGTTCTGCTACCAACAACTTCAATGACGTCCAGCTCAAACCCCTAAATATGGAGGACAGGTAATCACCATAAAGCATGGTGGAACGCCACACAGATCGTTGAATCAGTCATAAACCGTCATGATCTCACAGTCCAAATGCCGGCAGGACAAAGAGCCATAAAGTCTGCAAACATTAACAGACGTTGGGCGGCTGCAGAGACCATCTTAGTGACACCGCAGTGGTTCCTAGGAAACACATTAATGATTAAATCGGCCCTCAGGTGATGTGCGTTGCTGGTTTAAGCCCTTTCTGTCAACTTGAACATCCATCATGACCGATAAGGCTTTTACACCGACACTCAGAGATGAGGTGGATGGAGAAACTTTCAGCCTGATCAAAGCTCAAGCATCTTGTGCCAATCAGTCAGAGTCACTGAGCCAACAGCCAGAGCCAGGCTATTGGGACCAGCATAACGGGTCTGAATGGATCACAGCAGCTGATTGCATGCCGATGCAAAGTGTTTTCTAGATACTGAATCTCTGTAAAACTGTCATGAACCTTCTGGTGTGAAGGAAAATGTCTGAGAAGTGAGGATTGTTCACCAACTGGTTAAGTATCGCAGAACAGCAACAGTATTGCGGTATTCACTTTAAACCAAAACAGTTTAAGGAACACCAGTCTGAACCGTCCAAACGCCAAGCTTTAGTGTGAAAACTGAAAACTCTTTATGCAAGAGGCGAGAGACCTACTGATCTGTAGTTTAGCGCTATATTATTTATTTACATGCTAATGCACAGAAAACGTGTTGATGACTTCCATGGATGAGTTTTTATTTTAGCCTGCAAACTGCAGCAGGCGACGTTAATAATTACGTGTCTGAACTTCAACCTTCATTCAGCCGGACAAAAAAAAGTTTTGGCCATTTTCGAACTCTCATCTTGCAAATTTAAGACCAATACAGGTTTTCAATCTACTGTAAACAAAACTGCTTCAAAATAAGAGCACGAGCATCTAACTGTTTGAAGAACTGATACTGAGCTTTATTCCTCTGAAGGTTTGCAAAACAACCAAATTCTAGAGTTCAGAATTTATCTGGAAAAATTACTTTAGGGAAAGCTAAGTGTGCCAACTGATGAAGCGCGAAGCTAAAAATTAGCTCTGCTGCTAGCAGTTGTTAGCAGAAATGTGCCAACCACTGGGTATTTGTTTCACAATTAAGGAAATACTTAACTTTTAAACACATAACCATCAAATGACTGAGTAGGAGGATTCTGAAATGACTGTTTCAAAGAACCACAAACATCAGATGCTGAAACTTTTCTCATTGGAAAAACTTTTTTCTGCAAGTATTGGGTCATTAATCTGCTTAATTAATAATGGAGACCAGCGGCTGCAACTGGAGCGGCCAGCTAGCATGCAGGTTTGGATGCTAGCTGGTAGCGCTGCAGTCGGGTTGGCCCCAGATGAATGAGAGCGGGAGCAGCGGTGGTAAACACCCCTGGAGGTGGACTGGGAGCGGATGTTGTTCATGTTGCTGGTTTCCAGTCTCACCAGCTCAGGACGCGCGGCTGCAGCCAGAAATAGAAACCACTTCTAAGGCACCAAACAGACTTGTAAAGGAAAGTCACACACACACACACACACACAGAGATGCTGCTACAGAGTGAAGTGGGAAGTGATTCAGTGGCGGCCGCTTCCATAAATACCCAGCAGCCCCGGCGGCGCTCGCACAGCCTGTTTTCTTCCAGAGGGTCGCAGGGCATCGCGGAAGCTGCTGGACACAAACAATGGGGCGGAAAGGACAGCGATAGTGTGACGGACGGAGGCGAGGACTCCGGGGTCCCATGCTGCTCGCCGCAGGGCGGGGGCCGGGGCCCGGCTGGCACAATGCTCAGGGGCCCCTGGGCACGGCGGGGTCAAAGGACACCGGTTCCCCCCAACATCAGACAGCAGCTCAGGGCCGTAGCTTCATCACTTCAGGTTGTTTGTTTCTCTCTGAATAATTTCACATTTTTCTGTCGCCTGTTTGATGGTTTCTGTTGATTTTTTGGCTCCTAAACTTGCAAATATTTAACATTTATAACCCGAGCATCACATTCACTTTATTCAATTTAATAAAGTCATTGGTTCAGTGACATCAGTTCACTTTCTACTGACCCGCTAATAGAGAAGCACATGTTTGGATTATTGAAGCTAATGCTTTAGCATTAGTTTTAGCTAAATACCTCGTTGATTTAGCACGTTAGCATTAGCTTCCAATAAATCCCTTGTTTACAGGGGTGTCAAACTCCAGTCCTCTGCTGTCCTGCAGGTTTCAGATGTGCCACAGGGACAAAACTCTGGAATGAAACGGCTTCATTTCCTCCTCCTGGTGTAGATCAGATCTCCAGAGCCTGTTCAGGTGCTGCAGCAGAGGCTCATCTAAAAGCTGCAGGGCAGCGGCTCCCCAGGACTGGATTTACACCTGTGGTGTAGCGCTTTAGCATGGGCCTGCAGAGGTTTAGCACTAGCAGAGCTAATGTTTATGATTAGTGCTTCAGGGTTAGCAGGGCTAACATTTTAGTTAGCGGTGCCCATGACTGAGAATAAAATATAAAAACCCTGAAGAACCTGAACCAGAAGCTTCCAGACGCTAACGGTTTGATTTCACTCGTTCTATCAGCTTCTGATGTTCAGCTGATGAATCTTTGGAAATGATATCAGATAATCCCAGAATGACAACATTACTGTTAAAGCTGCCAGGATCTCCTGCAGTCAAACTCTTATCCTGACAAAGTCATGAAGATTTATTTATATTGTGCAACTCCATGAAATTCACAGAAAAATAAAACTCTGCGCTGATTCTTGGTCTCATCCTGCCAGCAGCAGCTCAGGATCCTGCGAACAGAACGTCGTGTTCAACAGGACGAGGTCACGACGTCTCGACCTTTTATGGTCACCAGACACAAACAGGAAACCAGGAAGGCGAGCAGATACCCAACCAGGCTCAGGCCTGACCTGCAGCCGCTTCATGACAAACGACTGCAGAGATAATCAGACGGCAGCAGGAAAACTGGAATAAAAATCATTTCATAAGCTGATCGACTACTTCCTGCTTCAGGCTCCCAGCTGCTGATTGGTCAGAACCGCATCACTTTCCAGCAAACAGCGGAAAAACAGATGACAGCAGTCAGATTTATTCCTGGATTCATCAGATAGCTTGCTAAAAAAGACTTGAACACAGCAGAACTGCCCGGTTCATCTGTGGACATCCTGGAGATTTAAAGTTTATTCATCTGAGGCCTGGCAGAAAAACCTCCAGGGGAAAACAAGGCGTCCAACTCAGGATGAATGAAGATATTCAATCTTGCATCCAACAGTCAAAACAGGCAGCATTTTTCTACTGACAGAAACCCGACAGAGCAGCTGCCAGACGGATCAACGTTTCTGGTTTTAAAGGTGAAGCTTCGGTTTGTTGTCTGCCTGGACAGACGCCTCGGCCCGCCACAGCTCAAACTCTCCTTGGTTTGATGAACTCAAAGCCAGAGAAGCTGAACTGAACCAACCGGTCTGCAACGTCTTTCCTGAAGCGATGGGAGACGAACTGGAACATTTTGGGTTTGTTGTTTCACAATCAGCCGTTGTTTCTCTGAGCTTTAATTTGACTCAAACCATCCTGTTTCTGTGGGAATCTGCTGATGGACGGTCAGTTTGACGTGGACGTTTCCCACGGCGCTGCAGGCCGGGTCAGTCAGCTGGTTCTGGAACACGAGCCCAGTCAGAACCTTTCACTCATCCTGCGGGTCAGAACCAGAACTCTCCTCTGCAGCTTCATCCCAGCAGCTGCTTCTCTGCAGAAACGCTGCTGAGTCAGAGCTTTGCTTTAATCAGACACAGATGCAGCCCAGTCGCTTACCGGGCCACGGGTTCTGAAAGCTCAGAACCGCCCTCATCCTTCATCCGCCTGCAGCCAGACTTACACAACCCGAACCAACGGAGCGTCTCTGGTTCATATCCGGCTGGAAGAAAACGCGGATGGAGCCGCCTGAATGCAGAAGCTCCTCAAAAACATGGCCGCTGGCACGGTCCGGTTCGCATCCGGTCCGGTGTGCAGCTAAAAAGGTGGAGACTCAAACCCAGCTGGCAGGCAGCAGGAGTTAAAATATTTCAATAAATAAAGTTGTAAACATAAAAATGTCAGAAGCTGATGGAGAATCTGGAGAACTTCAGAAAAACCCGATCAGCCGAATCCAAACTGTCCTTAAACATCAATCAACCAAATGGCTAAAGTGCAGCTAGGCGTCGCTAGCTAAAAAGTTAGCAATGCTAACCCTAAACACTAATCATAAACATTTGTTCTGCTAATGCTAAAGCGTTAAACACAACACCAACACTTAGCCGCAATATTCAGCACTCAGCTGGTTAGCATTGACTATTGCTAACCAGCTGAGTGCTGAAGCGCTACAACAACATGGTGCTAAAGCGCTAACTTCAATTCAAAACTCATCTGCTCCTGAGAGACTGCAGGAGCAACAATTCACTTATTCCATAATGACCTCAGATTAAATCTTGTGAATTTTTGTTCCTGTATTTTTGCTGTTTGAAATAATGGAGAAAAGACACAAACAGAAATGCTATAAACAGCCTTCAAGCACTTCAAAATAAGAGCATGAACTTCAACGCAGACATCGAACTTTATTCAAGTCAAAGTTTATAAAAGGTTAATCAATGCTTTAAAATTTATCTGGAAAAATTAATTTATGGGAAGATGAGTGGGCTGAACTTTTACAGAGTTAGCAAAAATGCTAAGTGAAATTTAGTTGAGCTAATAGCGAGTTAGCCCAACTGGTTCCAGGCGTTTGGATCATCACTGCTGTCCAGTAAACAATCCACAGAACTTCTCCCAGTTCCTTCTTAAACATAAATGAAGAGGCTGAATGAGGAAGATTTCTCTGGTTTATCAGCCAGACCAGAACCAGAACCAGAACCAGAAGTTCTTCAGTGGATCAACTCACAGCAAACAGTTCATGGCTGTTTGTTCTTATGAGAAATCAGAATAAAGACGATAAGAAACCCTTCCGCTCCAATCCAGGAACAGAACCACTGTCCAGAACCACCGTCCAGAACCAATGGCTCCAGAACCACAATCCAGAACCACAATCCAGAACCAGCGACTCCAGAACCACCGTCCAGAACCAATGGCTCCAGAGTTCAGATCAGCGGACGACGCCCAAATGAATCAGCCCAGTCTGACAGAGCAGCACCAAGACTTTGGAGCCTATAAAGGTTTTTATTGATCCTCCATCAGCTCCACTGGTTCCTGATCAGCAGCAGGACCAGATATTTACATACATTGTAAGAAATGACCATCTGACGTTAAATCAGAATAAACCTTCATGTCTGTTAGGATCAACAAAAGGAATGAGCTAAACCAACACGGATTTTAGCAGAAGCTAATGCTAATTTCAACCATTACTCCTCATTTGTTGTATACTTGCCATTTGTTAAATAAAATTACTTGGAATAAAAGAGAGAACGCGAGGAGAGGAAACAGACTTCAAAATAAGAGCATGAATACAAACGTCCTAACAGTCAGTAACAGAAAACTTCGACACAGACTTTGAACTTTATCCATTTGAAAGTTTGAGAAAAATGAATTAGCGGAAGCTAAGTGCGCTAAATGTTTTCAAACGGTAAATGAAGAATTAGTTCTGCTCAGCAGAAAGCTTCTGGTTAAAACCTGGCCCATTAAAAATGCCTCCAAAGTGACCAAAACAAAGTCTGATCCAGGCTTAGAGAAAACCAGTGGGCGGCGCTAGAAGGTTTCTGAGCAAGGTGGCCCAGAAACCCGACCCAGTTCTACCGGTTCCGTCTGGAGGAACGGGTCAGAGCTACTGACCGGTTCGATGAAAACGATGCAGGAAGTTTCATCTGATGGAGACAAAGGAGTTTTCATAGAGTATGTAAATATCTGGTTCCTCCTGTAAAAACGGTTTAAACCTGAACCATAAAAACCCAGAGCGTTTCAGATGTTGCATCACCGCAGAAAAACTGGAAAAACGTCTCGATGTCTTGAACCAACAAAGCCTCATTTTACTGCAGTTTTTTATCTTCACTGCTTCCTAAGAAGATCCAACAGCAGCTGAAGGCGCAGTGTGAGCAGCACAGGCTGCCCTGCTGCTGCAGGTCAGATGGAGTCACTCATGTTGTTGGTGTAACCATCAGACCATCCGATCTGCAGCTTTTAATCAGATGTTGACTCTAAACACATCCAGGTGTCATCAGATCTCCTGCTTGTTTTGTTCACCCTTATCTTAAGGCTCTAAATCTTGATTAAACTTTGTGCTTTGGTGTTCGAGTGAAGCGAATGATGAAGTCAAACCTGGAAACACATAAAACTACAAAAGGAATGAAGACATTTTGTTCCTCTAAGTCACTTTCACCCCGATAACATCCAGCTAATCTTTACAAGCCCTGGACAAAAAGGTTCCACCATGATGGTCTCCATCTTTAAACGAAAACAATCCAACCAGTGCCGGGCACTGCTAGCTGACATGTTAGCATCGCTAGCCCTAAAGCACTCATAAACATTAATTCTGCTAACGTTAAACCAACACGGTATGTAGCTAAAGCTAAAGCACCAATTTTTAACCATTATACCTCATTTATTAATTTGTTCTATACTTTCTAATTGCGAAATAAAATTTATTGTAAAGAGAGAAAATGAGGAGAGGAAATGGAACTGGTGTGTAAACAGACTTCAAAATAAGAGCATGAATCTAAACATACAACTACCTACCAAAACTTCAACTCAGATGTTGAACTTTATTCAACTGAACATTTACAAAACAGCAAATTAAATTAGCGATTTAAGAATTAATTTAGGGGAAGATTTGTTAGCAAAAGGGCTAAGCAAAAAATTTGTGAGGTTATTAGCACATTAGCCTCTGCTTAAACTGGTTCCAGATTTGTTGTTCACTTGTTAAATGAATCTCTGGTAGAATATCCTGAAATATCAACTAAGGAGAAGCAAAGAGCTTCTGGATAAAACACCACCTGCCCTCTAGCTAAATAAAAACCAGCAGGACAGTAGCCAGCAGCTAGCATCACTGCCTCAGTTAGCATCACAGCTCCAGTTAGTGTCACAGCTCCAGTTAGTGTCAGTGCCTCAGTTAGCATCACAGCTAGCATTGAGCATCACATCTTCAGTTAGCGTCACAGCTCTAGTTAAGAGTCCCAGCTCCAGTTGTCATCGCAGCTAGCATTGAGCATCACAGCTCCAGTTAGTGTCACAGCTCCAGTTAGTGTCAGTGCCTCAGTTAGCATCACAGCTAGCATTGAGCATCACATCTTCAGTTAGCGTCACAGCTCCAGTTAGAATCCCAGCTCCAGTTGTCATCGCAGCTAGCATTGAGCATCACAGCTCCAGTTAGCATCAAAGCTCCAGTTGTCATCGCAGCTAGCATTGAGCATCACAGCTCCAGTTAGCATCAAAGCTCCAGTTGTCA
>NW_015114805.1:91466-97413 GCF_001443285.1 Poecilia latipinna
AGCATCACATCTAGAATTGAGCGTCACTGTGCCAGTTAGCATCACAGCTCCAGTTGTCATCGCAGCTAGCATTGAGCATCACAGCTCCAGTTAGCGTCACAGCTCCAGTTAGCGTCACAGCTCCAGTTAGCGTCACAGCCAGCATGACATTCAGTTCTCTGTTTTCACAACAGCGCTGCTGCTGCTGCTGCTGCTGATCCTCCCAGCAGGTTTCCATAACCTCAGGCTGCTGTGGGTCGACCAGAACCGATCCTCCTGCTCAGGTTCTACTGACACCACCAGTAACATGCGCTGAAACCACATGTTTACATACACCAAATGAAAACACGCATCCACAACTCAAAGAAAGTTAAAAAATCTCTAAAAATGTTCTGGCATGAAGCCCATAGAAATAATTTTGGAGATTCTGTCCTGAAAGACGTTTGGATGCTAAAATGTGGATTTGTGTTTTTATTGGGGGTATGTAAAATTCTGGCTTCAGCTGTGTATTCAGGTGGATTTCTGCGACCTGCAGCAGATGGACTAAAACATTTCAAACATTCCATCGGGAATCCATCTGGTTTCAGGGCAAATACTCCTGGTTCCGGTCGGTAATATCTGCTGGGATCAGCTTTTGGACCCGACCCACGCTGACCCATTCAGGCGGTATCTGTTGGTTCTACTTTTAGAAACGGTTCAGATCCGGGGAGGTTTCCGACCTTCAGGTCCAAAACATAATCAATGAAGAAGCATTAGGGTCGTAAAGACAGGGTAACTGAAACGGATCCCTGAGGAACTCCAGGCCCGTTTGGGTTATTCAGCCTGACTGGAGAGAAAATATGGAAATTCACTTAGTCATGTTTTCACCATGTTACTCATTCATTCATAAATGTCACAGTTCCAATCTAAGTATTTAATTAATCGGCAAGTGTGTTTACTAACTAAATATTTAGTTTTTCTCTGACAGGCTGTAGAACCAGAGCAGAACCCGATCGGTCGGATCTGCAGCTTTGGTTCCGCCTGATGATGTTCTGAACTCAGGCGGTCCAGAACCGCCCGGGTCACGGAGGGGTCACGGTGATGGCTGACGGTGTGTCTGCATTCCTGCTTTATGACGGCTGATCGCCTGTAAAAACGCCTCTAGACGTCCATCTTGGCACGTTTCCATGGCGACTGCTGTATGTGTTGGCAGGCGGGAGGCGACTGCGGCTCCAGGAAACGTTTTTCCTGGAGTTTCTGGTCCGTTCAGCGGGACGGCTGGTTGGATCGGCCTGTTCAGACGTGAACCGGAGCCGACAGACTTCTGGGAACATTTCAGTTCATCTCAGTTCAAACTGGTTTTTTCTCCAGGAGATGCTGAGGCTTCAAAGCAGCTCTTTGTCCACAAGCAAGATGCAGGAAGCCGTAACCATGACGACGCGTCTCATCTTTCACTGCCAGCCACCAGGAAGTTCAGGCTGGTCGCTCCGGCGACCAATCAGAGGCTGGCGCTGCCGTGATGTCACAACGGGGGTCAGTTTGTGTTTCTGTCACCGACAGGAAGCTGAAGTGACAGAACCAGCGGGGAGGGGGTGGGGGGTGTTCTGGTCCATTCATCTTCCTCTCATGACTCCATCCTGCAGAGCTTCAGTGAGGAAGAGGAGGAGGAGGAAGAGGAGGAGGTTGAGAGTGACAGATGAATGAACATCTGTCAATCAGCCGCCATTATTCTGTTTGTTTGCAGGAAAACGCGTCCGGACTCATCCAGGCTCGACCGGGTCGGCGGTCAGAACCGGCCCGCTTCGCCCTGGAACCGGTCCAGAAACTGCTCGGTGTTTCAGGCGCGTCTGCAGGCCAGACCTGCTGGCTGCTGCTCACATATTTCCCTCAAATCCAAACCAGATCCTGGACTTTGCTCATCAGTCCCACAACATCCAGCCGCTGGACTCAAACAGCCTCAGATTTCCTGCAGTCAGTGAATGCACCACAGCTTTGGACTTGCTGCATTTCCCGCCTCCTTTTTCTAAAGTTTTCTTTTTTTAAGTTTGCACATTTGAGAAATGGAATCCCTTCTAACATGTGGACATGTTTCAGCCTGATGGGATTTACCTGATCAATAAAAACTCTTCCAGGTTGCAGGTGTTCAGCAATCAGATCAGATATCAGCCTTTACAAAAGGTTCCCTCTTTTTATAAACCCAACTTAGCAGATTTAAAATCAGAGAAAAATGACTAAATTAGTCAAATTAAACATAAAAGTACAGATTTATGGATGCAGAAACCTTTAAGTGAGTCGAGGGCCAGAAGCACAGCCCTGAGGGACTCCTCAAGCTACCATGTGGCGCCTCAAACAATAAAAAATATCAGTAACTCTGTTTCTGATAAAACAGTTTGTTTCAGTTAAAGAAAAGAAAAATATAAAATTATGCAAATAAAATGAATGAAACCTTTAGAAATCAGTGAATGTGCCACTAAGATGGTTTCACAGGATCCGCCAAATTTCTTTGTTCGTCATTTTTTCATTTTCAGTCGCTTGATTGAATTGTAATATGCACAGACAGACAGTAGGAGGCGCAAGAGCACCTGACCTTTTCCCTCTGGACAAAAACAGCCACCTGAAGAAACATTTTTTCCAGTGTTTGTGGCTCAAGAGAGAATCTGGCTCCTGATCTGAAATAAGAAAATCTGCATGATATTTAAGCTGCTCTGGCTTTTTATTCATCTGCCCACAAAATGTCTGCGCAGCAAAATTCCCCCTTTAACATGAGCATATTTATGAATCAATCAACTTTTTTCACTAAATCTTTTATTTGAGTCACATGCAGGCTGCTTCCTGTCGTCCCAGACTGGACCACTAGATGGCAGTGTGAGGCGCTAGCAGCACCTTTAAATATCTTGCTGCAAGTTAAAACTTAGTTACAGATTATATGAGTAAATAAATTCATAAAAGTTGTTTAACAGCAGATCTGCCCGGTGGATCAGCTGCAGTAAAATCTGAATTTCCTTCGGGATTAAATTAAATTATGCCGGTAAATAAATGTCAGGCTCTGACTCAATCTGTTAATCAGTGACTCGTCCTGCGACCTCAAGCTAATTTCAATGTGAAATCAAAGTCATTCAGAGACCAAAAGAGGAGAAAAGTTGAAAGTTTAGAGAAGAGGAGAAAGAAACTCATTGATCTGCTCAAAACCAGCAGAGATCCAGAACACCAGCCCGTCAGAACCAGCAGAATGTATTATTTTACAGCCTCAAATCATCTGGAAAATCTGGAAATTTGTTGGTTTTGTTCATATTAAGCAACTTAAATTTGCAGAACTCATCTACTTCAATAAAAGTTCTTCCTTTATTTCTGTGCGTGGAAAAACTTCTGATCTCTGCAGATTTCGGCCGTTTCTCCACTTACTGGTGGCAGACATGTTGGCGGCTCGGTCCGGCGTCACGACCCAGGCTGGGAGCGCCCAAAGCGGGGAGAGGGAGTCAGTAGAGAGACCCGCAGCTCCGACCGGTCCGAATCCCGCAGCTGGCTGCGCTGAATGCGCCTCCGATCTGCGCAACGATGGGAGTCCCCGAGCGGCCCCGAGGGGCGTTCAGGAACACTCGGACGACAGATTAATTTATGATTTATTGTTCAACTCTGCTGGAACCGAGAGACCGAGAGGTGCTGAAAGTTAAACCTGCCATCTATAAAAATACTTAAAAACCAGATTTAAAACTTTTTACAGATAATATTAGATTTTTTTCTTTAATAATGACTTTCTTGAATTAAAAACTTGGTGTCATAGTAATAGATATATACGGGATTGACAGGAAATTATTTATTTGTGTGCTTACTGCAGTCATCCATCAGGTGACCCAAAAGCAACCAGAACCAAAATGTTTACAAGCTTTTAGCTGCAGCAGTTAGCAGCTGACTCTCAGATTTCCTACGGTCCCTGAAGGGCTCACGCTGATATTTCTGATATTGAAAACAAATCCAGAGATAAAAATTCACTGTTTTTATGAGAAATTAATGTTTGTTTTGAACGTTTTCAACCCAAACTCTGGAAATGTTCCGGTTCTGGACTGAAAACTGTAAAATGAGAGGAAAGTTTGGATCAGAATGTTTCTGATGGGCTTTTAATAATAATAATCATAATATTATGATTTGTGTTTGTCACTCTGAGGTTCCACCTGATGGGTCGAAGCCTGGGCGGTTCTAGACGGGGGCCGGCAGGGGGCCGGCCCCCGCAGAACCGACCATCAGTAAGTCCTTATGGCGATATGCGTTTCCACGGAAACCAGGGCTAATTAGTCCCTTATTGAACCAATTTCATTTTTTACCTTCACAGTTTTACTTTAATGTTGGCCATAGAATATATACATATAAATATTATTTAAACAATGTATTATCAAAGCCAGTTTTCCTTCATAGTGTTTCTGAATGTAATCTGAATATTTATGCAATATTTCCACCAAATGATTCTCACTGAACGGTGAGTTTCTCCCAACAGTCACTTCTCTCCTGATGCGCTAGTCTGCAGCTCAACAGCCAATCATGTGTGGTTGCTAGGCAAATTTAATAAATATCTGGCCAATCAGAGTCGTTGAATTAAATATAAATAAAATCATTTGTTCTTTATAATCAATTACTAATGTTGCTCTCGTTAGCATGATGCTAATTCACTTCTGGTTAGCATAATGCTAATTCACTTCTGGTTAGCATAATGCTAATTCATTTCTGGTTAGTTTGATGCTAATGTTGCTCTCGTTAGCATGATGCTAATTCTCGTCCGGTTAGCATAATGCTAATGCTGCTCTTGATAAATGTTGCTAAGATTTCTTTATTTAAATAATTAATAATGATTTTATGATTAAATTCTGCATATTTTGCAGGTTGCTGAACAGACTGTTAGCATGTAGCTAATTTAACCCTTTGTGTGATTCTGCTGTGTGAATACGGTCGGATTATCATGGATTATTTTCATTTGAACATTCAGACTCGTCCACACAGGGAAGCGTAGCCGCACCACCAGCCGCCTTTGACTGAAAGGCTTTTAGCTGCGGCTGATCAGCTCGTTTATTAAACCTGACATATTTCCCTGTTCTTCGGTGCCTCGTTACAAACCTCTGACTCCTCCTGGTAGATTTGGTGTGGAAGAATCAGGAATGTTTCTGTGCTGATGGAATCGCTGCGTCAGTTTGTGTCACAGAGAAAAGCAGAGCTACATTCCTGTTAGCGGGAGTCATTGATCAGCAGAGCGCTGCTCACACCCAGATCAGCACTTTATATTGACTTTCATCCATTTTGGTAAATTTACTAATGCCCAACCAAACAGTCACCCCAACATGACCTATGACCTGTTAGCATAGCTATTGTTTACTATTGTATCTCAATGCTTAGCTGAGTTAGCTTTTAGCAGACAGAGCCGCCTCTGGAGTGTTCCCAGCAACAGCCTCAGGTTCCGGTTCTGTTCCGGTTCTGTTCACTTCTTAAAGGTTGTTTTTAATTACACCTGAGAATGTGTCTGATTACCCAACAACTGATAAAACGTTTTAGGTTGCAGATAAATGACCTCCTGGAAAACGTCTGCAGGGTTATTTTCATCCCTGAGACCCGATTGGGTCGTCCAGAACCGCCAGGCTCTGTCTCACCCCGGTTCTGGACATCAACAATGTTCCTGCTGACAGCAGAGGGGCTGAAATCCGTCATGGTGGGGAATTAAATGTGTCCCACAGAGACGCAGCTCCCAGAACCCAGACCAGAACATGGATCAGAACCGGGACCAGAACCTGGATCAGAACCGGGATCAGAACCGGGACCAGGACCCAGACCGGTGGACCTCCGGGGTCACGAAGGGCGCTGCCTGCTGCCATCCTCCACGCTGCCACCAGGCGGCGCTACACTGGGAGAGTAAAGTTTGAGATGCAACAGGCAGGGGCGGATCTACTGGGGTGGCAACAGGGGCAACAGGGGTGGCAGTTGCCACGACAATGAATTCAATAAATTGTTA
>NW_015114805.1:102243-106691 GCF_001443285.1 Poecilia latipinna
ACCAAACTGTTTATAGATTTGTATCCGGAGAATTTATGTATCAAACATCAGTTTTATCATCTTTATTTTAAGTGTATTTAATAGTATATCTGATAACAAACGGTGGCGCTACTAATATTGTTGTGACAGATTTCTGCTCGTCCTGCATTGGAACTGAATAGTTTTCTGGGCTCGATGCATCACATAGTGACTAATAGGCTGTGTCCAGTCCAGTAATACATATCAATGAGCAGCAGCATGAAAGACGTAAAAATAATTAACTATACTACATTAAGAAATTATATTTAAGCTACGGTGCTACATGAAGCTCATTTTGAAACAATGCAAGTTAAAAACACTATTTCGTGTGTGTATATATATATATATATATATATATATATATATATATATATATATATATATATATATATATGAAAAAGTCACTGCCCCCCTCTTGCCACCCCATAAATATTTTTCTAGATTCGCCGCTGGCAACAGGACAAAATAACATTAACGACTGAAAAATCTTGTAGTTTTGTTTTAAAGAGTCAGCAGAGGAAAGGTCAGAGGTCAGCTGTTCTTCTTCTTCCAGCACTAAAGTGTTAAACTGATGCTGCTGTTTATGAACATCAACAAACTCAGGTTCTGTTTCCGCTAAATAAAACCTGTAATTATGAATAAATCTGCATGTAAACATCAATCCAATGGCTGAGGAACCCAAAGATTCCCAACCGCTTCTGCAGATTTCTGTTTTCTTGGAGGAGCTTTGTGTAAATGATTGTATTTTAAAAATTAAAGATATCATATAATTTTAATGTCCAGTTTGAAAATCAGCTAAAACAAGTCAAACAGCTCTGAACTGTTTTTGATGATCTGAAGGCGTCTGAACTCAAACTGCTGCTGAAAGAGGAAAACTGCTGCTGAGTCAGCAGTTCAAATGTATTAAAAGGTGTTTCTGTGGTTTGAATCGGGTCAGTCGGTCACAAAAGGAGAAGTTCTTACAGTCAAAGGGCTGAGAGCTGCTTTATTTCGCTCCTGTCGTTGGTTCATCCTGGTTTCACAACAGGGCCGCTGAGAGGAAGAATCGAAAGTTTTATCATCAACGCTTCACGAAAAAAATGTTTCTGCTATTAACAACCATTCCTGGATTCATTTGATCTCTGGCTGAAAATATCCAGCAGATTCAGAAGGAAGGAGGTTTGTTTTTAGATCAGAAGAAAGCTGAGGCATAAATGCGTCAGCAGAAGATTCCTCTACCTGCCAGCAAGGAAGGAAAGCGTCTAAAACGAGTTCGGTTTCCTCCTCAGACTCTTCATGTCTGAAGGAAAACTGGTCAGGAAAGGAGGAAATGCGGCTCGGTTCTGCTCAGAGCAGATAGAAGAACCGATGACTCACTGCAGCCCAGCATCTCTGGAGCTCCACAAACACAACGTCTGAACCTGCAAGCTCCGATCGCCACGTTTTACATCCCCTCCAGGAGAACTTAAAGTTCTGTCCCGAGTCCAGCAGCGGAACCAGCTGGCAGACTGGAAAACCCAGGAGCCAAGAAAGAAAAGACCATCATTTATCTGGACGGGGATCCAGAGCAGAACATCTGCTGAATGTGATCCTGCAGAAAGACAAACCGCCGTCATGATTCAGCAGCAAGGAGAGAAAACTGGCCAGAACCAGAGCCGACCCAACAGAACCCAAAGGCCCGATTCGCCATGAACGTATGATGAGACGTTAGCAAACGTCTGAGTTACAACTCAGAAACAAAGTGAAGTAGCTTCTGCTAATCCGCTAACAGAGAAGCTAATCCTTCACTTAGCGCGTTTAGCATCTCTGAGTTTCACATTTCAGGATAAATTCTAATTATCTCGGCGATTTTGATCATTCAGCTGGAAAAACTTTGACATCTGGGTGGAAGTTTGGAGTGAAACAAATGAATTATTCAAGAATTTAAATGTTTATGCAAGAAACAAGAAACAGCAGAAATCTGAAAGGATGTGAAACTTTAAACTGCTTTGAGTTTCCTGATGAGGTCATGATGAGCCGAGAGGAGCATGTCCCCATGTCCCCTCCATGTCTCCTTCATGTCCCCATGTCCCCTCCATGTCTCCTTCATGTCCNAGAGCAGCTGTTTAAATCAACTAATCAACCACCGCGGTGTTCAGACGAAAACTTATTAATAATCACAATATAGACATTAAGCCTGACAACATAATGTAACAGACTGGATGTTCTGTTTTAGTGTTTTTGCTACTTTTTTGTGTGGGAAATGTTTGTTTTTTGGTGTTGATTCCCCTGATCGGTCATCTCTGCTCTAACTGCTCGTTGAGCTGTTTGTCGGTTGCCATGGCAACGGGTCCTGCGTAATACCGACATACAGAGCGGGAAAAGGCGGAATAGAAGTTGTTGGAGCTATTTTTTCTTTATTTCTTTATCCATTTGAATTTTGTTACTTTATTCTTAAATTTCTATTTTTTTATTTTTACAGAGTTTATTTGTAGGTTGATAATTGTTGATTTTATTTATTTTTTGTTTTATTATTTTTCTTATGTATTTTCTAAATTTAGACAGGAAGTAATGTGGGTCAGTCCATTTCCTATAAGTGTAGGGGCCTGAAGACCCAGCAGGCATTTGGGTTTGGCGCCGATGGTTTTTACCAGAGCAGGTAGCATGAGAACAAATGAAAGTTTGATCTCTATAATTGGTGAAAGAGGAAAATAAATCACCAAGAACAATCAATAAGTTTGGAAATTCAACCTTCTTTTACCTGTGTCGAGAAACATGACCCCAGTGCCTTAGTAGTGGCTTGGTGGAACTTTTATTGGATGTTTGTCTTGGCAAACAGTCAGAAGTGGTTCTGTCCAGTTTGGTTCTTCACCTGTTTATCAGCTTTATTGTACCTTTATTATAGCGCACTGCAGCCACTGCAATTCCTAAAAACAAGCGACAAAAACTGAGCTAATCCCCTGTGTTTGAAAAACGTGGAGATATTTACAACAGTCGTCAAACTACGGCTCCTACAGCATATTTAAAATAAAACGATTGACCAATATAAATAGGAATTCGCCCCTTCTTGCATCTTGGCAGAACTAACAGAAACTAAACTGTTTATAGATTTGTATCATGGAGAATTTATCAAACATCAGTTTTCTAATCTTTATTTTAGGTCGTATTTAATAGTATATCTAATAACAAATGATTAGTCTACTAATATTTTTGTGACAGATTTCTCCTTGTCCTGTATTGGGATAAAATGGTTTTCTGGACACAATGAATCACATAGCGACCAATAGGCGCTGTCCAGTCCAGTAATGCATATCAATTAGCAGGAGCATGAAAGACGTAAAAATAATTAACTATACTACATTAAGAAATTATATTTAAGCNCGTCAACTGCACCTCATTAGCTCATCTAGTCCTTGGTGACGTGCAGGGGCGGATCTACTGGGGTGGCAGTTGCCACCCCAAACGAGAGCCTCGCCACCCCTGTTACCACCCTAGCTAGCGACAATGAATTCAATAAATAGTTATGGCCAATCGGACATTAAGCGCATGAATCTCTTTTTTCCGACAACATTGAATGCAACACAACATAACCTGACACCCACTGCTAAGTAGCGGGAAGTGCGAGAGAAGGACAGAGCGCGAGGCAGCAGCATTGATATATATTACTGGACTGGACATTACGTGATTTATCGTAAGCCACACATGCGCCATTGCTGTCCATTGAGTCAGGAATATCGGTGGTCAGGAAAATACTACAACCACGCAAAGAATCAGAACAACGGACGCAAAGTTTAGCGGTTAATTCAACCATAGATAATGTAACAAGGGCTTCACATTTCACAGGTGAGGAAAAAGTTTTAATTTAAAGAAAACACTGAACAAGTGAGCAGTGGGTCAGTTATGCTAGCCTAACTGTTGCTGGCCTGCTATTGACTTTGATAACCTTAGCATGTGCTGCGCAGTTCGGTGTGTTTTGGTTCCGTTAGCATTAAACAGGTCAACCCGCCCACCACGTCATCAGTAGAGCAGCTGTTTAAATCAGCTAATCAACCCCCGCTGTGTTCAGGCGAAAACTTATTAATAATGATAATATAGACATTAAGCCTGACAGCATAATGTAACAGACTGGATGTTCAGTTTTGGTGTTTTTGCTACTTTTTGTGTGGGAAATGTTAGTTTGGTGTCGATTCCCCTGATCGGATTGAACGCATCTCTGCTCTATCTGCTCGTTGAGCTGTTGTCTGTCGGTTACCATGGCAACGTAATGCCGACATGCGAGAAAAGGCGGAATAGAAGTGGCTGGAGCTATTTTTTGCTTTATTTCTTTATGCATTTGAATTTTGTTACTCTAAAATGTCTATTTTTTTGTATTATTTACAGAGTTTATTTGTAGGTTGATAATTGTTGATTTCATTTATTTTTTTGTTTTATTACTTTTCTTATGTATTTTCTAAATTTAGACAGGAAGTAAT
>NW_015114806.1:0-45492 GCF_001443285.1 Poecilia latipinna
TGCTAGTTTGGTCTGAAGGTGAATCTGATCGACTCTCTGCAGGAACCAACGATCAGAAACTGATTCCTGCTTTGGTTCAGCTCTGATTGAGGTTGTGTTTCAATGCAAAGTCCAGAATTCAACCTTTCAGCTGTTATAAAACTCACTGATTAATAGGTTTTATTTTCCTCTGCACAGATCAGAATATATCTGTAATAAGTACAGCCTCAGTGGTTGTATTTATGACAGCCATTGTAATAAATACAGCCACTTCCTAGATCTAGGAAAGCCCATAGGAGATCGATCTGGAAGTGCTTGATGGCAAACAACCCAAGAGCACCTGGCGGCGGAAAACCCAGGACTTTCTGGCATTGGGCGATCCATGAGCTCCTGGCGACAAATGACCTGGGCAGTCCAGGAAGGCCTGACGACGAGGGAGCCAGGAGCTTGTAGCTGCAGACACTGAGCCTACTGTCCATTACTGGCTTTAAAAGCTTTGCGCTCTGGCAGTCTGTGTCTGCAGCCTCATTCTGACTCTGTTCATGGCTCCACTTCCAGTGAACTTCCTGCATTGATCCAACCAACGGATCAGTACTGCAGTCAGCTCGCTCTGAATGTTTAAACTCCTTAGTGTGTGATGACAGGGGAGCAGAGGAAGCTTCTTTCAGCTGCCTCAGAGGACAGTCTGTAGCAACTCTGTTGTTTATCTCTGCTAGAACTCGGAGTGTTGCTTTGAGCAGAAATGAGGTCCAGAGGTCACCTGTTGACCTCCGGGGAGGGTCACCAGAATTCCTCGTGACCCCACTATGGATAAGCGTGTCGGATAATGGATGGATGTCATTCTCACTTATCTTCAGGCCATGGAAGACATGGTGACCGGATTGAGGAGATCCTTAAAATGCTCCTTTCACTGCCCAACGATATCCTCAGATTGGGTCTGCAGTTCCCCTCCTCACACACTGCAATGAGCCCAGTTTCTTCTTTCTGACTTGCTGAATCATTTTCCAGAAGTTCCTTGATGCCAGCTGAAAGTCTATTTTTATAGCCTGTCTGAATTCTTCCCAGGCCCTAGTTTTTGTTCCCCAACAGAACAAAGTGCTTCCAGCCTACTGGTACTTGTCAAGCCCTAAAAGCCTCTTTCAGCCTCACGGCTTCCATCACCACTGGTGTCAACTAGCAAATCCTGTGGCTTTAACCACAAAAGGCATTCAAAACCTTCAGGCCACAGCTTCTGGAAGCCGCATCCGCAGTGACAAGTAGTGAGCATGGTCCATACAGATTCCATCTTCCCAATCTCCCTTCAGGAAAGAGACAAATTCTGCAGCAGACATTCCCAGCTCACTCTTATCAGCCGTTGGATTCACCAGGTCTGTCCGGCAGCTTCCCCTGCCACCATGTTTAACTCACCACCAGAAGATTGCACACTCTGCCTTAACCAGAGTATCCAAGACATAACCCTGCAGGTCTGATACGACTGCTAAATAACCAAAGAACACTTATGAACCACCTGATATAGATGAACCACCTGATATAGATGGTTCATAAGTGTTCTTGCTCATACATGGTGTTTGCTCTAGACATTCAGTGCTTCTCATAGATGTCCAACAACAAACCAATGCTCAGCCATCCTTCCCGCTCATACCCCACCAGGTAACAGCGTTGCTACCCAAGGGGCTGTGAAGTCGACCAGGAGACACTAAGGTCAGGTGATCTGAACTGCTGTTGGGTTCAGATCACAACAGATCAACAGAAACAACAGAATCAACAGAATCTTTGGAAAGGTTCTGTTTGTGATTATATGTAGTAAACAAGAAATTCGCTCACTGGAAAAAATTTCCAAAACTGAGGCGCATCAGGGGCTTGTGAGTATTCCCAACGCCCCAATTTACATGACAGGATGAAGCAGGAATTAAACCTTCAACCTTCCGATTGTGAACGACTGTTCTACCCTCTCGAGAGACAGTCGCAGTAATGACCTTCCATACAGAAAATGTTTTCAGTTTTAACCAAAATCCAGTCTGCTTAGAGAAGCTTTAAATATCCTGGATATTAACCAACGTATTCACACCGGAGAATAAAAACAGTTTGAAACAGTGAAGCTTCAGCTCTGAACCTACTGTAAGGATTATTTTAGAAGGGAACAAAGTGGGAAGCAAACAGAGTCCAATAAAAATGCCATGTTTGAAGAAACTTAATTTAACCTGAATTAAATAAAATCTAACAGGCTCAACGAGTAAAGCAGGAAGGGAAGGAGGAGTGGACAGAGGGATGGATGGCAGTAACTTTTATCTCCTGTAGGAACTGCAGCATACCCGATTCAGCCATCAGGTACTGAGCTGCAAACCTGCAGAACTGCAGATCCAAACCATGGTTCTGGAGAACTGGTGACTCAGCATTTATTCATCACAAAGAAACTAAAAACTCTGTTTTATCTTTAAAAGAACCACAAACCCACAGTTTTATTTCAAATTTGGATGGCTTTATTTTTTATGTATATAGATTTGTATATATTTATATATATATTATATATATATATATATTTATGTAACAACTTGTTCTCAGTTGCTTGATTATCATCTTTTGTTCAAACGACATGACACTAAGACCAGGGCATTCCACATGATCATATCTTACAAAAGAGAAAAGAAAAACCAGGAGTGTGTGCACACACACACACGCACATCCATCAGCGTGTGTGTGTCGTGCTTCTGTCTGCACGGAAAACCGAAGGTCACAGGACCAATGAGATGAGCGGACAGGGAGGAAGAGGAGGAGGAAGCAGGTGGAGAACGGGACTATTCTGTTGCATAGATCGAAGCAAACAGGAGGACGAGAGACACACGGACAGGATGAGTGTCGCGCACACACACACACACTCACACACACGCATGGGGAAGCACAGGACGTTTTGGTCCAAATCTAAACCGAGGCTCAGAACCAGAACTGAGCGCCAACACTGAGGTGTCTGCAGCAGCCGTGGCAGCCAGGTGGTGGCGCTGCAGATCTGAAGCTGCTGCTGTGAACCAGATGAGTTTTAAATGAAATACAATCTGAGTTGTTATCAAGCAGTAAATACAGGCTTTTATTCTGAAAAACATTTTTCAAACATTTCTGACTGCATCAGCTTTTGTTTACTTAATAACAATATTTATAATACTAATACTAATACTACTACTAATAATAATAATTTCATTGGCCTCTTAAATTTGAGCTGAAATGGATTCCTTGGAATATTTCAGTTTTCCCTCTCAGCGTCAGACGGATGTCGGGAAGCTGCAGAGGAGGTAAAAACATTCACGCAAAAAAACAAAAAACAAACAAACAAACAAACAAAACAAACAAAAAAACAAAACAAACAAAAAAATGTTCCAGACAGTCCGGATGTCTGTCATGTTTTACAGCTTCAGACCGGTTCCTATTAATCTGGTGTCACACCGGATCCAAGGGCGCCTCAGAATCTGGTGTGACACCTGAGCCGGGTCGGATACCCCACCGGAGAAAAAGAAACGTTTTGGACAAATCTTGAAGCCGTGTTTATACGTAAAGCAGCAGATAATTTTTCAGAAACTGAATTTCTGACGTCAGATTTTAATTTTTGGAGCTTGTGGACGACAAATTGCTGATGGGAAAGTTTGGATTCTGATCTAGAGATTGGAGGTTTAGTTTTTCAAATCAATTGATGCGATTGGTGAGAGTAAGCGATGAGTTCAGGGACAGCCTGTAAACCTGAGTGCTGTGATGGGGGATGATGGAAACAGAAAGATGAGATTCCAGGTTTGCTCAGTGTTTTCTCCTCTCAGTGTTACGGAGACTGACTGTGTGAGTGTGTGTGTGTGTGTGTGTGAGTGGAGTCAACAGTTGGGATGTGTCATTCCGTACTAAAACATGCAGAACACAGAACATTGAACACGGATACTGAACAGCTGCTGATTCTTTTTTCTGGGTTTTGTTGGTTTTTTTCTGGCTACACAGAACACGACGGAACCAATCGCACCAGGTCGGACATATTGCTTTAAACCACCAAAGTCTGTATATATGTCATGCATGCCACATAGATGATATCATGTTTATACAAAAATAACACCAACGCCTATAACTGGCTATCATAGTAATTACAGAAACTAAAACTTTCAGTCTTTTTTGCAACAAAGTTCAAACAGAGAACCGGATTTCTGCCTTCATATTTAAATCTGATATATATTCGTACATATCGGAGATAAATACACACGGAATGTAAATGTGGCTTCCCGCTGTGATGTTCCAGTTCGTTTTGCAGACGATGAGCAGGGTCGTAACGGAAGAAGCTCCTACACGATGGAAAACAAAGTTCTGCTGCTGCAGGGGCGTCCGGGATGAGGTCCAAGCAGCCGGACACCCCGCGGAGCCAGAGGCTACGGCAAGAGCAGAGGGACAATCCTGAACCAGGCCGAGGGAGGGCAGGAGGGGGGGGATGGAAACGACTTTGGCAGAACAATCTTAAAGCTATGCTGGGTGATGATTGGCTGATTGGCCGCTCTCCCACTTCCTGGTTCGCCTCAGTCGTTATAGGACAATATTTACACATGCGCCACCTGCTGGTCAGGGGCAGGAGTTCAGCAGGAAGAGGAAGTGATGTCAGAGAGCTTGAACAGTCCCGCCCTCTCCACAGTAGGCTGAAAGTCAGATGGAGCGCAGCGGCACCTTGTGTCCCGCTCCAGGCTCCAGAACCAGGCGCCGGACTGGAAAACGACTGCTGCAGCCAGAATTTACAGGATGGATAAGTCTGGGTTCTGGAAGAACCTCTGGACCTGGGCCAACCCGGTTCTACCGGCACTAAGCTCAGGTTTTTGCTGGAATTCTGTTCTCAGGTCCGTCTGGACTTGGTTAATCGTCTACGTGTTGAAAAGGATCAGAGGCCAAACTGAGTGTTTGAGACGAGGCTGAAATGTGGATGGGTCTAAACACCAACCTTATCATAGGCCCGGTTCTGACCCAGAGTCCCACAGAAGTTGTAAACGAATGACTGACCCAACCGGCGCCGAGCTCTGGATGAGGGGTGGAGCCTGGAGCCGGACACAACATGATCCAGTGAACAAACAAACCCAGAAGTTGGAGGAATAACGATACATTCCTGTTTAATGTTGGACTCAAACCAAGTCAGAACCATTACAACAAAGAAACCAAACTGGAGCCAGAGGGGCTGATGGGAAGTGAACAGCCAACAGGAAGTAGACAAGTCACTGCAGGTTTGGGAGCCCTAACGTCAGGTGACTCGGACGCCACACGTGGCAGAACATTGGGAGCTGTAAAAACAGAGTCCACGGCAGATTCCTATCATTCAGGTTCTGAACGCTCACCAAACTCCTCAGCCTGTACACAGATTCATACATCTGCAAAATATTAAAAAGTACTCAATATAAAAATACAGAAGAATTGTAAAAAATGAACAAAACATTGAATTTTATATGAACACCATGCAAGAAAGGTTTCCTACTCAGTTAAACGGTAAGATTGAGGAGAGGAACAGATGAGGGGGGTCAAACCGCTTCTCATGTAAACATCGGAGAGGTCCTTCAAACACGGTTCGGCAGTGACAACTGAAGAGTTTCTCCTCGATTTTTGGTCGTGTTCGGAGGGCAGGGTGGGGCCTCTGGAATAATGACGGAAAACAACATCCTAGAAAATATGGCTCTGAGTACTTAGAAAAAGCTTGTCGAGGGGAAAAGATTAACCAAGTCATGGAAAATATGGCAGTAGTAGCACATCGCCTCCGTCGGGAGAGGCCGACGGCTGTTTGAAGGGATCGGACGCGCCGCTGCGGGAAGCGGCGGGGACACAGTGGATTCAACTCTACAGGGCAACTGGTGACATCATCAGTCTCCTATAAACCTCAGTGTGGCCTCCACACTGACGCCTGTCCAACACAGCAGGGCGGAGCGGTGTCGCCGGGGTAACGGTGATGGTGATGAGCAGACGCCGGCTCCGCTGCTGGCCGTGTGATGTCACTGACAGCTCATCGAAAATCAGACAAACGAGGAAAGCGAAACGACGGCAGACGACTCAGGAGCTCCAGGAGCGCTCAGCGGCGAGCAATCTGGGAGCACCTGGCGGAGAACGATCTAGCAAAGCCCAATGGATCGATCTGGGAGTGCCTGAGGGCAAACAACCCAAGAGCACCTGGCGGCGGAAAACCCAGGACTTTCTGGCATTGGGCGATCCATGAGCTCCTGGCGACAAATGACCTGGGCAGTCCAGGAAGGCCTGACGACGAGGGAGCCAGGAGCTTGTAGCTGCAGACACTGAGCCTACTGTCCATTACTGGCTTTAAAAGCTTTGCGCTCTGGCAGTCTGTGTCTGCAGCCTCATTCTGACTCTGTTCATGGCTCCACTTCCAGTGAACTTCCTGCATTGATCCAACCAACGGATCAGTACTGCAGTCAGCTCGCTCTGAATGTTTAAACTCCTTAGTGTGTGATGACAGGGGAGCAGAGGAAGCTTCTTTCAGCTGCCTGAGGGGGCGGGCTTCTGTGATGGCGAGGTGGAGCTCCAGCCAGGCCTCCATCACGCAGAGCAGGAAAAGTGGGCCAAACGCTAAACACGCTGGTGTTTGAAATTAGTTCTGATTTTTTCCGTAATTTTTAAAGGGGGGGTATTATGTAAAATTTTGAGCTGTACATCAGGTTATGTTATTTCTTCATCAAAAACATACCTGGAGTGTTGCCTTGATTCTTTCATGCATGTTTGAGAAATCCTTTAATCTGCCTGGCAACCACTATGGGTGAAGAAGTGTGTAGTTTAACTGAGCGCTGCTTTTTCCTCGCAGAGCAGAGACTCCAAGTGGAAAGTGTCAGAAAGAGGAAGAGCTTCTAAAAGTGACAGAGTCCCAATTTCAAGGAGTTAAATTGTAAAGAAATTTATTTTAAGTCATGTTTGATATATACAGCACTTTTATAAGTGAAGGTACAATAGTTACTTGATTGAGCTATAAAATGGCACTGTGTGCCTGGAAAATACTTAATACTACCCCTTTAAGTTTAACCTGATCCGGTGCAGCTCAGATGGGCCGATCGGCGCCGGCGTCCCCATCAGAGGGGAGCGAAACGAAACGCTTAGTGTTTAATGCGACGGTAGTGATCAACAGAGCCGACCATGTCGCGGCGAAACAGCAGAAGATCTGCAGGTTCCTTCAGGTTCTCCAACGTGGGACAAGCAGGAAGATCATGGAGCTCTGAACAGAGACGCGTCCAAACGCTGGACTCACGGCCATCATGCGACTCAACAGGAAATCAAAACATGCATCAGGTTAAAACAAACGCTGCGGATAAACCGGGGTAGGGGGAAACGGAACCCGGCTCAGACGGGACAAGGTCGGAGAGCGGGTCGTCTCTGGATGCTGCCGTGTTGGGAAGCGAACAAACTTCCTTCCCACAATGCACTGCAGCATGCAGAGGTGAAAAGGGGAGGAAGATTTCTATAAGTGAACTGAGGGAGTCTAAACGAGAAGCAGATGTTCCTGGTGAGGAGGCTCCGCCCCCAGCTGATGGGATGGAGGTGATGGAGGAACAAACTGAACAACATCACAGTCAGGATGGAGACAGCGTGGGGCGAGGATGTGTGCTGAGGAGAGGGTGAGTCATGATGGCCCTCCTCAGAGCAACAACCCAGCTGGTGGAGGTGATGAAGAGGAGGGGAGGGAGGAGGAGCTCCTTGCTGCCAGGTGCTTCTCCTTCGCCGAGGATCATTGAAGTTCCTTGATTGCGTCGCTGTTCTCCTCAATGGTGCTGCACCGAGGCGCCGCCTCCTCCTCAGAATGCGGCAAAAACTCAGGATGGGCCATGAAACTATGGATGGAGCTACGGGAATGTGGACTCTCCATCTCGAAGATGGAACTACGGAATGCATTCACCACCTTAATCTGAAACAAACAGAAAGGACACGTCAGGAGCAGGAAGATGAACAGCAATAACACTGATTTTAACAGGCAGCGGGGCTGATGGGACATTCATAGGGTTTGGGAGATGGGGGGGTGCATCCGGATCTGGACAGGGAGATGCAAAACCACAGATCACAACAATTACAACGAAGGAACGATGACTGCAAACTTTGGAGGAAAACCAAGAAAGATTCTTAAACACAAGAGGACCAAAAATGCTCGTTATGATGCTGGAGGCAGCTGAATATGGACGCAGGCACCAACTAGGCAGCATACAGTTATTCCTACCACCCCATCAAAGATCGGCTCCCTGTGGACAAGGCTTAAATTTCCCTCTGGGATGAAAACATGCGGCGCTCCCTGATCCTGAATAGGATCATCCATTTTACCACAAACCGGGACGGGAGGCTCAGGTAAATCCTGAATAATATCCGGTTCTTTTCCGGGTCAGCAGAAAGAACTCTGAACAGTCACACTTCCACCTGAGCTGGCGTTGGATTCCTCGTACAAGTCAGACCATAAACTTCACTCCTGAAGCCTGTATCCTGTTGGGTTACCATGACAACCAGAGCCTCAGAACCAGAAACCCAGGCTCAGTCAGAGGAGGTTGCGCCCCTGCAGGTCACAAAGCCATGTCACCCGTCGGGGTCACTGGGAGCCTTCGGATAACACAACCCAACATAATCCTGCTCTGTCCTCCAGAGGCCTTTCCTCTGATGAGGCGGCTGCTGCCGATCACCCTGATTTATACGCACCAGCACACACTCTCCATTATAATTAATAACCTGCAGTTCAAAGCTGAACCACAGGAGAGCTGCAGCTGAGCACACACACACACACACACACACACACACACACACACACACACACACACACACACACACACACTGCTGGATGTTAAACCATGAGAGACTTGCGGAGCCCGAAGGATTTAAACCCATAGACTGATCTTGGTAACCAGGCTGCTGCCTCTGAGTAGCGGATTTATGGATCGTTTAGCCTGCAGGGCGACCAATCAGAAGCCTTATTCTCTTCTGTTTCCAACTCGACGGCTGCAAGTCTCACCAGGTCTTTACACGAGTTCACAGGTCAAACGACCAGAACATGCAGGAGAAACGGCTGAGAGCAAGCTGAAACTGAAAGAGATGAAGATGAAGCAGAGGAGGCTGTCTGCATGTTCTCTGACCCTTCTACTCCTGGACTCCTGACCTCTGACCCCTGGAGGGATGCTATCAGTACTCTCAAAGTCTTTCTGGGTGGTTTCCTCCTGCAGAGCAGCTACTGGGGCTCAGTTTGAGATCTTTGTTCAGAACTAAAACTCTCCTGACCTCCTGTCTAGTTTGTGATCAGACGAGGACATGCAGACACCTGCCGAGGACAGACGCAGTTTCATGCAGATTAAACAGAGTCCAGCCTGGACGAGGCGCCGTGTGAGCTGGCCTCCAGTCACACACTCACTGCCTGCGGCGGAGGAGGAAGCAGCAGCAGGGGGCGGAGCCCCAGCCGAGTTGGTGAGAGAGGAGGAGGAGCTAAGCCCTACGTGGGTGGGGCTAGAGAGAGTTTTGGCGGCAGTGGCGTCATTGTGCTGGCTGACGACGGACGGCTGGCGGCGCAGGGCACCGGGCACCGCCGCCTGGCCCGTCTGGAAGGTATAGACCACATCCATCTGGGGGAGGACAGCCACAGTTAGACAGCAGAGACAGAGCGAGAGGACAGCAGGACGGGGACACGTTCACAGAGGGGTTAGAGAGGACAGAGAGTTAAACAAAGGCAGATCTGAACAGAGTTAGGAGGTCAGAGGTCAGTGGAAAGGTTCCTTCAGACTCCAGAAATCCACCAGAACTACGTCTGAAAACGGATCTGCTGGATTTCTGTCCATCAGCAAAAAACAAACCCTCTCCTTTTCTGACATGAGAGCGCAGATTTCTATGTATTTCACTGACATTTTATGATCTGATGGAGGATTTTCAGACTATTGAATATAATCTGTAAAGTGTGGTTCTCATTTTTATTCAGCTCTCTGTACTTTGATGCATCTTAAACAACAAATTCCCTTCAGAAGCTGCTTAATGTTGGTCTGCATCAGAGACGGGGAGTTGAAGATGGTTGGAGTTAAATCAGGACAATCCTGGTAGCAAACCTTTTAGAGGCTGCAGAAAACCTGAGACTGGGGTGGAACAGAACTCTGTTCAGTGGCCTAGTCAAAGTCCATACCTAAATTGAGCTGAGAATTTGAATTTAAAAGTTCTAATTCTGAGCTGGAGATGTTTAAACTTGGACATGACAAACCTGCACCCTGCAGCAGACAGTTGAGCTTTTTGCTAACTTTGAAATGTTTAGCGCTCTTAGTTTCCCCTAAATTTATTTTTCTGAAATTTTTTTAAAAGCGATAATTAATTTGGCTGTTTCGTAAACTTTCGGTTGAATAAAGTTCAAGATCTGTGTTGAAGTTTTGGTTCTGAAATATTCTTTAAATAGCCAGACGTTTATATTCACGCTCTTATTTTGAAGTGTGTGAAAACTATTTACACATCAGTAATGTTTCCTCTCCTCACAGGATGCGGAGCAGAAAATTACGTTTATTTATTATCTACAGTTTAAAATCTACCTATGTCCTGCATGCTTATTGTGGTCAATACGGCTAAACAGAGTTAGAAAAAGTCAACTTCTGTAAAACTGAAACCTTTAGAGGAAGATCTGATCAAAGAATCACGTCCTGAAGAGCAAACCGAACAGGAAGGTGTGTAATGGCAGATTTGATCCAGTCGAGGGAAATATAACACATGAGGGTATTAAGATGGTTGAATTTAGTGCTTTAGCATTAGTGGAACTAACTTTTGTGATTAGCGGTTAGCATAGCTAACTTTTTACCGATGCTCACCGCTGGATAAAACATTGACGTTCACTCTGTTAACCTGAGCATCTGATCTGTTCTTCATTAAAGAAAAACGTTTTATGTTTTCGCTAGAAATCAGAAAATGAATCAGGCCGGAAACCAGGACAAAGTTCTGCTTTGGTTCCCTCCAGGACAAACACCACAGTCCTGAGGAACACCGTGAGTATGTTGGCCGATGCGTGAAGAAACAGAACCATGAGGGAGAAACAAAGATGGAGGCAGAGAGAAGAGGAAGTCATGGAGGAACTGTTGTGATTTAGAGACGTGTTCATCCGAGGGACGGAAGCGGAGCTGGATGAATGGAGAGCGCTCAGAGGAACGCAGGGAGCAGAAAGAGGAGAAATGTCATTTAGAATGACTGATAAAGTCTCAGCGGTGAGGTGCTGCTTGTACCAATTATTCCCCCTCTGTGTTTGACTGCTGAGGCGTCAAGCGGAGCAGCGCCGCCCCGCCGGATTAGGGAGGAGGGCGAGACGAAGAGGAGCACAAAGAGATAAGAAGCTAATTAGCTCGCCTCCCCGTCCTGCCGTCCTCCTGTCCCAGCAGGACGATCGTACTGATACACGACAACAAGAGGAAACGGCTTCCTCATTTCTCAGGTGACCGCTTCGACTGGATCTCTTCTCTCTGAAACATTCGGACCCGTTGGGCTCCTGGTGCTGATCGGATCCTCCTCAGTGGAAGACCAGACAGACAGGCTTAGCTTACCCTGGGCTAGTGCTGTAGTTAGACTGCTGTAGGACATAATCCACTTCTCCTCACTCTGCTACTTTCTCCTACTGCTCTCCATCGATGGATAATCTACAGCTGCTGCCGTTAGTGTTGTTCTTTCTAGTGTTTCTGGTTCTAGAAACCAGACTAACCAGTTAGTCGATTCCTAACTGGTTAGCTTTCCGAAAGCCCAGTTAGAACCACATGATGAGAAGCTTAGAGAGCAGGAAGACATTTTAGCTACAATGATTTGACTATATTTCTGCAAACAGAAGGCCTCCCATCGCCTCATTAACTAATAAACCAGGGCTGTTTTGTTGTCTGATGCTAATCTGTCATCAGTTTTTCTGTTTTTGGAGCACGCTGCGTTTTCATTGGTTGCTGTTTCCCATGAGCCCGCCTCCAGCTCACGATAAGAGCAGTTATTCGTTCTGGTGCAGCTGCAGACTGGTGCTGAGTAACACCAGCACCAGTGAAGCACTGGAAAAGGCTGCAGTGTCTTTAAGAGGCACTGATGGAAAACAGAAACATCTTTGAGTTTCTGGCTCTGCTGGAGGTTTCTTTCTGCTAGCAGGGAGTGGTTCCTCCCCACTGTTACCATATGCTTGCTCAGGAATCTGGGCTGTTTCAAAGGTGCTGGGCTTAATATGACTGATCCTGTTTTACCAACCAGCTTATTAAACTGTATCTGACTGGCTACAATTCAGATCCGTAGGTACTGACTTTTATAAGAGTTAAGTAGATTCTATTAATATTGTTTTTATGTTATTTGCTGATGATGTGTGTAACAGAGTCTCTTTTAAATGAGTTTCAAGAGATTTTCCTGTGTAAACGATTGATAAAAATAAAAACAAAACAATCGGGACTGAAATAGGAGTTTAAATGTTTTGACGTGATTGGACGGATCTTAATTGATCGTCTCCAGTTAATTAATGCAGAAACGAATAAGCAGCAGTGATAATTTACTCACTGAGCTGCTTCTGCTTACCAAGAAGAACTACAAACTGTGTGTGTGTGTGTGTGTGTGTGTGTGTGTGTGCTGGCTGCTGCTACTGGACGTGGGTGTTAGCATCAAGGCTAATGAAGCCAACAGGGACAGAATGGACCAACTGGACATGTTGCTGCTCAGTGTGTGTTGATCCTGTAGGAGGATCTCACACACGCACAAACACACACACACGCACACAGTCTCCAGCCTGGTTTCCATGCCAATGTGTGTAAGAGTTGCACTAACTAGAGGATAAATGGTCCTCTGGTCTGTCAGAACTGGTTGAACTGGTAACCAGTTGCAGTCCTGACTGGTTTAAGCCGGAGTTCTGTGGCTGTCAGCAGGTGGCCTGCCGCTTTAATTGGAGGTTTTAATGAAGAGTTTCTGGGCTGCGGATCTGCAGCAGAGTGTGAAATTAACAGAACCTCAGTCTTGTCGCTGAAGACAAGAGACACTGTGAAGCCGACACGCTGCCCAGTTCAGCAGAGCTTTGATGTGAGGAGTAAAACCAATTTGAACCGGGACGGTTAGCGGTACCTGGGTCTGGATCCGGTTGAGCCCTCGGAACCAGAGGATCTGGCCTCGCCGCAGCTCCATCTCTGCGTGGTCGATCTCGTCCGTGTCCTCCGTCAGCTCTTCCTTGTGGATCTCCTCCTTGGTGATGCCATGGCCCGCTTCCTTCAGGAACTTCAGGTGGTGGGTCGGGATGGCCGAGATCAGCTGAGGACGGGAGAACCAGCTTACTTCCCGCTTTCCAGAACATCCTGCCAGTCTGGACTGGGTTGGACTGGTTTAGCCTGGCTCCACCAGCAGTGGAGGAGTTTCAACATTTAGTTCATAGATTGAATAATTCTAGTTTCTATGTTTGCTGTTGGTAGGCCCGTCACAATAAATGTTGCTGGATGATAAATTGTATATTATAATATAATATAATATAATATAATATAATATAATTGTGCAAGAATAGATTCTCAAAGATCAATAAATGTTAAATTTTAATGAACACTTAACACTGGAACTGCAGGACATTTTAAACATACATTTACCATTTTGTTTATAATTTATCATGTGTTTCTTAACAGAATTTAGATTTATCACTATCACAGTAAATCCCAATTAATGGTTTTTAAAACTCTAAAAGTACCTGCATCATCAGGATTGTTAATTTTACTATTTTCTCAGTTTTTTGTTAATGAGAGTATAAATATCCCTAAATTTGAACATGTGATTAATACAGTTACTATGTGCATCTTAGTGACACAAATCACACTTCTTTATCTAACTGGTGTCCTACAAATATTTTTCAAGATTAGTAATTGTTGAGCTCTGACTAAAGTTGCTTAAAAAGTTACTAATAAATGGTTCTTATTGTCACTTTTATATTTATTACAATAGTACCATAACATAAAACTTTAAGTCCATATTGCCCACCTTTATCCAAAATAAACAAAACAGAAACAACAAATAAAATGAATTATAAAAACAAAATTGTCTAGTTGAGACCAAAACACCAAACTGAAGACTTTAGTCACTCAATTTTTGGTGAAGAGAGAGAAACATTTAATAAACGAATAATGCAAATGTAAATCATTGAGTTTGTTTTAATTTATAGTGTGATTAATTGATTTATTGCAAAGCTGTTTGTTTTGGTCCAACCAGCTTTCATCTTTATCTCAACGCTGCCGTTTGGGCCAGAGCGCCATCAAACCACACAGAGGGACTGATGCTGCGGCTCCTTCTCCCTCGTAACTCGTAAACAGGAGCTCATTGCCATGCCGATGGTTGCTACGGCAACGTGGCAGCGGCACAAAGCTCCCCTTCAGCCAGGTGTGTGGGTGGAACTCACCTGTCCCCACAGCAGCTCGCCCATTCCCACGAAGACGCACCACAGCCACTGGTCGATGGTGAGCGGCGCGCAGGAGAACGGCTTCCCTCCGAACTGAACGATGATGATCTGAGCAGGAGAGGAAGAAACTGTTTGTTATGCTTTCACCAGAGGAATCCATCACCACCTGAATGTGGGTCAGATCCTTCCTTTTCCATTTCCCACCTGGACACAGATCTAGAATACAACAGCTACCAGACAGCATTCAGCACCTTCAAAAGCATCAGAATGTGCTTTGGACATATCCTAGTTATTTATAAGTTTATAAGTCTTTTTTGTTTATAGACTTTAGTTAAATGATTTTCTCTGTCACTTTAATATATTTTGGATTATTTCCTATATTTTGTACCTTTCTGTTCTTTTTGACCGTCTCAGTAGGGCCACCTTTCTGTTTATATTTTGGGGTTTAGTTTGAATGTGGGAATTGAGAACATCTAATTTTCTCTTTTTCTTCATAGAAACTTAAAAGCAGTTGAACAAAAGAATGTTAAATAAAAAGAATGTTTGGACCCAGATTTTGGACGTAATATGATGATGATGATGGTACCTGCAGGGCGAAGGTGCCCAGGACCACGCTGCAGAAGATGGGGTTCTTGTACACGCCCTCGAACACGTTCCTCTCGCCGTGGATCTTCCTGGCGTTGATCTCATTGAAGAGCTGCATCATCACGAACACGTTGAAGACGATGGTGTAGTGTTCAGACGGCGGGGAGTGCAGCGGAGCGTTGCGGCCGCTGTCGATGTCGAATAACTTTTCCCCTGAGAAACGACCAGAAGCTGTAGCTACAACCTGCACGCTGTTAACATTAGCTAACATTGAGCTAAGCTCACCTGCAAACAGCAGAGTGAAGATGATGATGAGCTGGAATACAGCGTGGCCCAGAATGTTCTTCATCATGGTCCGGGAGATGAGGGGCTTGTCGCGGCCGTAGGGTTTGCGTAGCAGCAGCGACTCGGTGGGCGGCTCGGTGGCCAGGGCGAGGGACGCCAGCGTGTCCATGATGAGGTTGACCCACAGCATCTGCACGGCCTTCAGAGGGGAGTCCTGCAGAGTGGAGCACACGTTAGCCCTGAGGTCAACAATAACATGACTTTTAAAGCCGTCCTCTGGGTTTCCAGTTAAAACCACGTCTGTCACCATGGTAACCGAAGACAAAGTCTCACCATCTTGCTACTTTTAGGCTCAAATAAATTTTTTCACATGGCGCCGTTTCACATCTTTTCTCCAACACAAATAAATTCCCTTATTAGCGATTAGCATCTAAATCCTCTGTAGCTTCACTATCTGATTAAAGGAAATGCAAGTTGTGATGTGGCAAAAGGTAAAAGGTCATGATTTGATTAGTCCAGTCATAATAAGCAATAAACCAATTTATTGCATGATAACTTATAACAAACTTCCATTTGGATAATTTATTGTTTTTCTCTTTTCTGTCTTTCTACCAAAACTCTCCAGTCAGGTATTTTGGTCTCAACTAGTCTTTCTTTGAAGGATAATTTTGTTTTCAGACACTTCATCATTCATTTTATTTGTTGTTTTGTTTATTTATTTTGGATATTTAAAATGTCTTCCAGCTCCAGTGTAAAATGTTCATCAGAATTTAAAGTTTATTGATCTTTGCATTATTTTGCCATCACTATTAGGTAACTTGAAAATTATCTCAAAATAACAAAATTATCATAAATTGCAATAACTTCTGGGAAAGTTTGTCACAGACTAAATTTAGTTATTGTGCCAGGCCAAGATGATAAAATCAGGTTAAAACAACCTGATGTTTATCTTTAGAATAACAGTAGAAGAAGAGATATAATCATTTTATGAGTGTGACTCGCTGCATGTGGAGGCCATGTTGGTGCAGAGAGCGTGTGTGTTCACAGCGAGGCTGTCACTATCTGGTCGCATTATTTTACTTCGTTAACACCCCCCACCTCCAGATTGTTCAACACAGACCGATTCTAATGATGCGTGTCAACATGCCGGTGGCTCAACACGCACCAAGCGCCGCCGCCGCTGATGCTGCTGATGGGGGAAAATCCGAGCCTGCAGACCTGCTGAGTTCCTGTTTTATTTCAGGACCGCGGATGTGACGGGTTGCCATGGTTTCAGGCTGAATCCCGGCCTGGCTGATGCTGCCGGTGCTGCAGAGCGGTTAGTTATCACTGTGCCAGCTGTGAGCTTCTTAATTAACACACAGCCTCCAGATGTTCTGCTCTGCCGCGGTTCAGGAGTTCAGCTTCCTGGTCGCATCACTTCCTGACACCATGAAGACGACCAGAAACTATCATCTTCTTCAACGCTTCAGTCAGAGCCCTCTTCCAAGGAAATCACACGATTCAATCAATAAGCGACAAATTCACTAATGTGTTGCATAGCATCTGATTAGCTGGCTGGAATTACTGCTGCCAGACAGAAACGACATTCAAACATATTCTTATTAAATCATCTCAAACTAGAGTAGTTTAGGGTTTTTCATTATTGTTTAGTTTATTTACTTTGGATCAACATATTAGCTTTTTCTTCTTTTGCTCTTTCCTTTGGTTATTTTGTTTTTATTTCCTTTTAAATCCTGTAAAGCACTCTGTATAGACTTGTTGCAGAAAATGTGCTATATAAATAAAATTACCTTTAGTTTTATTTTGTTGAGTTTTTGTTTGTCTAATTCAGTTTTAGAGAGTTTGACAGTTTTTATTAGTTAAATACTGCTTAGTTGTAGTTTAGTTTTTTTTAGTTATAGCAGTAGTTTTAGTTTTTTCATACATAATTACATTTTTTATTTAATTTTTAGGAGCAGAATTCACCTAAAGATTGTGATTACGTAAACGTCAATTGGATAATGACCACTCAACAGAAAGTTTTGGTGTTGCCATTTTATGGATTTCGGTAAAAGCCGTAATTTGCCGACAGCTGACGCAAACTGTGTGGGGAAAAAAATCTATTTCACATCAGTTCGAAAAGCTAATAAATAGCTTCATAAACACAAAAAAGGCCATTACATGTAGAAATTCAGAATGCTTTAGTTTTATATATGCACAATGTAATCCCATTTAGTTGTAGTCTTTCCCCATTAATTACCGTTTTCATTTATTTCAGTTAATGAAAATGTTTTAGTGAACATTTTCATTAATGTTCACTAAAACATCAGTTTCAGGTTGATATACTCAGATATCAACCTGAAACTGATTTATGACTCTGGTTTGTACCAGTGGGTCAGAAACCTGCGGCCATCATATTTCGGCCTGGAGGGGGCGGAGGCGGACAGTTACCTGGGTGATGCAGGCGCCGGTGAAGGCCACGATCACGGCCACCACGTTGACAGTCAGCTGGAACTGCAGGAACTTGGAGATGCTGTCGTAGACATTCCTGCCCCACATAACGGCCTTCACGATGCTGGTGAAGTTATCGTCGGTCAGGATGATGTCGGAGGCTTCCTTAGCCACGTCGGTACCGGCGATGCCCTGCAGGTGACACGCAGGATGAGCTGCACATCTCTGCAGGATGCTAACAGAGCCCACAAATCGATGAAAACAGGAAGGAGCTTTAACGGAGACATCCTGACAGAGGACGGGTCAGCAGAGGTCTCCTTCTGATTGCTTGGACCCGTGATTTCATTCATTTGGTCTCAACTCAAAGCCACACAACCACAGATGAGGGTAGGAACGTAGATCGACAGTCCGTGGAACCCCATGCTGACCCCCACGGGGTTCCCACAGCTCAATGCCTTCTCTAAGTCCACAAAGCATATGTAGACTGGATGGGCGAACTTGGAGACTATTGTTGAAATTTTACCGCTGGTGCCTGTTGACGAATTTTAAACACATAGCTGGAGTCATAATGGCAGTCCTTTGCTGCCATCTGCTGGTCAGTGATATTATGAGTCCCTTCAGGATTTTTTATGAATACTGATTTTGTGGCACCTTTTCCAAAAAGATGCAAATCTTTTAGCTTTTATATTTGTCATAACATGATTAAAAAAAAAGTTTAAATTCTTGCACATAACTTTCCCTTTCCTTGTCTTTTCTTATCAGGTTATAATCCCTCCTTACCTGAGAAAACCCTGCATCATCATCACCATCACCATCATCATCATCATCATCATCCTCCTCACCGTCCTGCTGCTGGCCTCTGGTCTAATGTCTCCTCCCTGACTCTTTGCTCTTCTAGTGTGACAATAAAAAATAATTTTAAATATGTGATAAGAAACAGTGAGAACAGCTTCTGAAGAGAAATGAAAGCTGGTCAGGAGTATTCCTGGTATTAACTATGTTATAAGGTTATAAATAGGTAAGGTCAACATTATAATATTCATGTTAACTAGATTTATATTATATACTGGATTGGATCATCATTCAGCTAACATTATCTGAATGCAACAGCATTAATCAACTTCCAGGGTTTGTTTGGAAGAAAACTGAAAATTTTTGTTTCCTTTCTGCTCTGGCTAATTACTGAGACGCGCCGTGCAGCAAACTCTCCTCAGTTATCAGATCCACAGGTGTAACCGCCCTCAGCTTGTATACGCTTATGATGCGTTTAAAGACAGCTCAGAAAATCACCTTTCCACATCTTAACAACTGATTAAACACCTGGAACAGCTGAAAGAGGTCAGGGGTCATGTCCCATCCGTGCTCTGTGTTTGTTTAAACAGCAGAAGCAAATCCTGCAGCACTTTTTAAAACGGCTTAGCGTCATACCTGACTTCATCTTGTAGATTCGCCTTTCAGGAGACGTGAAACAGGAAGTTAAATCAGAAGGGGGCTGCAGGGATTGGTCAAAATTCAGCCGAGTTGCAGTGATTGGTCAGAAAAGAAGGAAATCCTGAAAATTATCTCATTGCTCAGATTTGTAGAAAAATTGCAATTCCGGGCAAAATTTGTGAATGATGAGTGGATTTGGATTAAAGGTTGTTTTAACTTTGGGTCAGAACATCACAGATCCAGTCTGGATGGACCAACAGCTCTGTGAAGCTTTAGGAGTTAATCTGGTGTGAATGTGGAAACTCCTCATGAATCCCAGGAATCTCTCATCTGATCTGAAGGAGGAGGAGGAACCCTGCAGGGAGGAGCCTCCATGAATCCAAGACGCCGTTCATTTTCCTTTTTAGTCACCGGAGCGGAGAAATTCCAGCTGGGATTGAGACGATGTGAAGCAAATGGTTACCATGGCAAAGCCGACATCGGCTTTCTTGAGGGCAGGGCCATCGTTGGTGCCATCTCCCGTCACAGCCACCACCTGTCGGGTTTCTGCCACCGTGCTGTCGATGATTCCTGACACAGAGGAGCAGAAGGTGAGGAGGAGCACCTGAGGAGGAGGAGGAAGAGGAGGAGCAGCTCACCTTTAACCAGGGTGTGTTTATCTGTCGGCGATGAACGTGCCAAAACCCGAAGTTTGGGCCAGACTTTGTCCAGACGCTCCTGTTCAACCTTAAAACCAGATTATGGATATAAATAACAATAATAATGATAATTTAATGGCATGTTGTAGTTTATTACGGAGGCCCCTAGGGGCCATGGGGACAAATGTTCTTTGCGTTACATCGCAATAAGTTTTGCGTTCCCTTACAATAAGTTTTGCGTTCCCTCTCAATATGCTTACTGCAGTACTTGCTGGTCTATTTTGTGTACAGTCACAAATGTCAATTTAAATTTTCAAATATATACACATATAAGGAGCCTCAGTGAAAACGTGTTTATTATTATTAACTCTTTGGTGTAAAAACTGGTTGAAAATCGATTTATTCACTGCATGTTTATATCTGATTGTATGTGGTTGAGATGAAAACGGCCCTTTAACCCAGACCAACAAAAGAGACACAATCAAAACTGTCAGATGACTGATTACCCACGATAATAACTCAGAAATAATCCAAATAGTTTGGTTGTATTTTTTCTTTCTTTCCTACTTATGGAAAGGTTCTGTTTATATCAATGGTTTTTGATGCATTTCTATCCTGAAGAAAAAGATATAAAACTTCAGGTATTTCACAACGAGATATTAACATGCATGGAAAAACCTCATGAAAACCTTATGTAATAGCAGAAAGTACGACGGCCACTGTAAGGAAGGCTTACAGTATTCAGTTATGCCAAATCAACTAATCAGTACATTATTGCGAGGTAATGCAAGAGAAACAAAAATTCCCCATGTCCCCTGTAGGGCTCCGTAGTTTATGAAGGTCCAGCTGCAGCACTGCAAAAACACAAAATCTTACCAAGTGTTTTTCTTAGTAATATCTTAGTTCACTTTAAATACAATGAAACTTACTTTTCAGCAAGATACAGGTTTTAAGTTAATTTAATATTGATTAAAAAAAGTTCTAGTTCCGTTGGCAGATTATTTCACTCATGACTAGACATTTTTCCCATGTTATAACATGTTTCACATCAGTGGAAATAAAACTTTTTTATTCACATTAAAGAATTACTGACCTACAACAAGCTCCTATTTCTTGCTGAAAAGTTACTTGTACATTAGTTTTTCTTATTTTAAGAATTTTAAGATATTTGCACTAGAAACAAGACAAAAATTATTTGGTGTTATTTTGTGTTTTTGCAGAGAGGTCAGGCTAATTACACTCCAAATGCTTCTTCAGCTTCAATCAGCAGCTTTCATAACTGAAGAAAATAAAAAAAAAACCCAATATAATTCTTTCACTTTTATTTAACTTATTTTGTCTGTAACAATTTATGTTTGATAAATCTTTAACAGCAGTAGAAATAATTATTGGTTTACTGGTTTATTTTCCAACTTCTGTGTGAGAATCTTCAACCATAAAACAGAAATATTTTATTATTAATAAAAATATCTGAGTCCACATAAAACGTTCAGATTTAGTTTGAGCAGCAATCATCAAGGATGAGAACTTTACAGAAAAGTTCAGGACGATAAACCCACCCCAAGTAATAAAATGAGTTTTTACAAACACATAAAGTTTTGTTTTAACAGACATTTAATCTTTTCAGTGATCTCTGAGTGTTATTACCTCTCCCTTGTCGTTCCTGATCTGCGTGTTGAACTCTTTGCCCTCCAGACAGAGGAACTCCTCTCCTGGCAGCAGGATGCCGCACTTGGTGGCGATGGCGCGGGCTGTATTGATGTTGTCCCCGGTTACCATGCGCACAGTGATTCCCGCCCGCTGGCACTTAGCGATAGCCGCGGGTACCTGGAGGGTTGGAGCAACATGCTGTTAGAGGAAGAGAAGCTTCGCCACCGTGATGCCAAAAGTAAAAGGGACACAGTGCTTTGCTACGAATTGTCAACACTGCGACAACTACATAAAAAGGTCAGGAAAAGGTTTTAATAAAAAAAGGGAGAGAGAAAAAGGTCAGTTACGCTAGCTTGACTTTGACAACCCTAGCATGTAAACGTGCTACAGAATTCTGCGTATTTAGCTTCAGTTAAAAAAAAAAACAAGGCGACCCGCACACCAACTCTCTAACAGATCATCAGTAGAGCAGGTGTTTAAATGAGCTAATCAGCCACCGCTGTGTTCAGACGATCGCCAGCCTGAAAACATAAAACTGTAACTGACTGAATGTTCTGTTCTTTGTGTGGGAAATGTTTGCATGGTTTTGGTGTTGAATCCTGATACGTTAGTGGTGTTGTTATTGGTCAGTTGCTATGGCAACAGGTCTGTGTAACATAGCAAAGCAGAGATCAGGAAAAACGAACACAAGAGACTTTGAGTTGTTCTTCACCGTTATTTCTGCGTTACTTTTCCCTTTGCTGTGGTGCACTGAACCAAATGAATAATTCCTTCATCTTCAGGCTTCATTTAGTTAACAGGACTGTTCTATGGCTGTGGACAACGTGAAAGAATCATATTTTTGCCCTCCAGCATTGTGCACATGTGAGAAATTTCCAGATGTAAACTGTAGCAAGCTAGCAAAGTAGCCTGCCATTTAGCTGTGTATTAAAGTGATTTTTAGCAACTACACAGCTGCAGACTCAACTGCCTCCAGAACAGAACAAAGATGTCCGGGTGCGAATAACTTTTGCTAGACAGAAAAATCTGCCTCATTACTTCAGAAGCAACTTCTGCTGCTTTTAAAAGAGAACCGAACCAGGGGAGTACCTCGGGTCTGACGGGGTCCTCGATGCCCACCACAGTGATGCAGGTCAGCTCGTTCAGGATGTCGTTCTCGTTGTCCCAGTTGGGTTCCCCGGCCTCGGCAGGGAAGTCCCGGTACGCCACGCAGATGGTCCGCAGCCCTTCGCATGCCATCGGCTCGATCACCTTCTTCACCATCTCGTCTCGGTCTTTGGTCTTGAATACACGGGGCTGACCCTTGGCGTCTAGGATCCGGGAGCATCTGGCGAGGAGCAGAGAGAGAACGTTCAGCCAGCATGCAGGTTTCTCCACCCAACTGGAGCGTTGAGTGAATCAGGTCTCAGCCCAACCTCTGCTAAGGGTTTTGTTTCTCTGACCAACAGGCGCCAAGGATTTTGCTTTCTGCTGAGTGGCCATCGCGCGTTTTATTTCTTTGCCAAAGAATCGAAAGGCTTGGTGGCGGTTAAGTGCTGTGTTGAAATAAAACACTAACAACATTTAGTTCTCCTCCCAGCCACCAGAGAGAGTTTACTTTGTCTGCCCAACTGGTGAGCGGAGCGTTTCGTTTCTCTGGGCAGAGAAATGAAACGCCGCCGCCGAGCGTTTTGTTTCTCTGTCCAACCGCTGCTGAGCATTTTGTTTTTTCCCTCAGCTGCTGTTGAACTTTTAGTTTCTCTGCTAAGTGGCAGCAGAGTGTTTCGTTTCTCTGCTGGTGCCAAGCTGCTGAGCATTTTGTTTCTACACCTGCCAGCCACTGAGCATTTCGTTTCTGAGTGTTTGCTTCTGCAATCTTCCATTTGTTGCATGCTTACTTCCTCAGGACGATCTCCGACGCTCCTTTGCTGTACATCCGGAAGCCTCCATCAGCGTTCCGCAGTACCGTGCTCATGGACTTGCGGGAGGAGTTGAACGTGTAAACCTTGTACATCTTTTCCTCTGGGATCTCATCTCTGATTGGCTGGTAGTCCCTCTTCAGGTCCAGCACCAGACCCAGCAGGGCGCACTCCGTCTTGTTGCCGACATGGCGCGGGAGGCCGCCTTCCTTCTCTGGAGGCTGAAACAATAAAACGTCAAACACCTGCTCTGCTCCGCGTCTGGTTGGCGTTCTAGAGATGGCGCCTCACCAGGATCTTGGTGGTGTAGGCGGAGTTGACAGAGATACTGTTGACCAGCGTGTCCAGCGTTCCCGGGTTGATGGCGTCGGGTTCCGGGACCGTCCTGTAGTGCGTGTCTCCGATGTACGCCTGCACCACGGTCATGCGGTTCATGGTCAGCGTGCCCGTCTTGTCTGAGCAGATGGCCGTGGCGTTGCCCATTGTCTCGCAGGCGTCCAGGTGGCGCACCAAGTTGTTGTCCTTCATCATCTTCTTGACAGAATAGGCCAGAGAGATGGTGACGGCGAGCGGCAGCCCCTCGGGAACCGCCACCACCAGAACTGTCACGCCGATGATGAAGAACTTGACGAAGTACTGGATGTAGATGGGCGTGCACTCGGCCATCCAGGTGTGGCCCTGGATGGCGAACGTGTGGATGACGAAGTAGAGAATGAGGATGATGACGGTGAGGGCGGACATGAACAGACCTGGGGGAGGAAACAGAACCAGAACATGTTATCAGTGCCGGTACCATCCCAGGTTCTTCTGAACATTCACATCTTTATCAGGTTTTTAAGAGGAATTAATTAAGACGTAATCGATGATAAGTGGATTCTCAAGTTTTCTGATCCATCATATTTATTTGATTACATTAATCAGTCCCTCCAAGATTTCACAATTCTTTAAATTTTTAAAGAATTTAGAGAATTCTTTAAATTTTTAAGGAATTTAAAGAATTCTTTACAAAATTTTTAAAGCAAAGTCACTGATTTTGCTGTGCTACTTAAGAAATATTTGCAATATTTCATCTTTATTAAAGCTCTCATCAAAAACCTATATATAAAAGAAATGAAGAAAAACAACAAGCAGACAAATTGAACACAACCGTTTTAAAGAACTAAAATCAGAGTTTCCTCCAGTGTTTTATAAGCCTGGCGGGCTGCAAGCTTTATTCCCCCCGCCCACCCGCCAGGCTTTCTTTTTACCTAAAGAATATTTATTTAAACATACATATATGCTGAATCATAATGTTCATTTTAGACATTTGTTTTAATTTATTTACTTTTAAATGTGACCAGAGATCCACTGGCTGGTTAGGATTTAACTGAAATACCAAAAATCAATATTTATTTTAAATGTATTTCAGTGTGTCTGCCTTTTTAAGCTGGTGTCTAAGTATTGCCTAGAGTGTCTTCCAAAAACATAATTATTGCGTCAAATTTTTACATTTCCTGTCAACTTTTAATATTTTTTAATATAGACACAGCTGGTGGGCCGCTCTGGCGCCCCCTAGCACCAGGCTAAGCAAGTGAAATACCTCAACTTTGTTATAACAGTTATAGTGATCGATAACTGTTATCGATCACTATAGTAGTTATAGTGATCGATGTGGTGTTATAAGTTATAGTAAAACTTATTAGATCAGGTTGAGGCAGAAGAACTACTGCCACCTGCAGGTGGGAGCATGAATCACTTAAACGTCACTTAAAAGTTTTTGACAATTTCTGATGAAAATTTGCAATAAACTCACAATTACACATTAGAGTGAAAGAATGCCGGGATCTGTTGATTTTGTATGAATTTCTGAACTGAATGAACTGATTGATATAGCTTAATGAATCTGATCAACACTACATGAGTTCAGACAGTTTGATCTTCTGCCGCTCATCCTGGCAGGTTCCTGTTGGGGCGACAACAGGAACAGAAATGATTTTAGTCTAGATGTGCCCTGTATGTTCAGAACTGAAGATAAAACTGAACATTAAATTGTCTGTTTCTGATTCTGAAGCTTCCTGGCGACCCGTCCGTCGTCCTGCGACCCAAATGTTTCAGTCATGTAACGGTGCATTAGGGTCAATTGAAATGAGACAGAAAACACCTTCAATTTCAGGATGAATCCTGTTCCCAATAGAGAATCCATCTAATAAAACTAAGTGCATTTTGACCCCCAAGCTCAGCAACCAATCAGCTTCTCCGCTGAGCCGTTAAAGGAACAGTCCCATATTCGTGACTGCTATAATAACCCCCCAAACACAGATAATGCTCTTGAGAAACATTCCCACTTGTAATGATTTCTTTAGGACACTACTCACATAAAGAAGTGTGATTTCTATTACTAAAGTGCATTTAGTCATATTTTCAAATTTATTAAAACACCTATATCGAAGAAACAGTGGAGAAAAATAGTACACTGCAAAAACACGCTATATTACCAAGTAGTTCTTGAACAAATTTTTTAGTAAACTTGAATTAAGACAAAACTAATTTAAAGGGAGCTTATCAGAAAGATATAAAAGCTATATTTATAAAATATAAAAGTAAATAATTCTTTACTATTGGTGAAAAAGAACTAATTCCTTTGGCAGATTATTTCACTTATAACACGGGGAAATTATCTTGTTATAAGTAAATTTATATGCCAATGGAACTATTACTTATTTACCAACATTAAGGAATTATTTACTTAACACAAACTCCTATGTCTTCCTGAAAAGATATTTGTAAATTAGTTTTGACTTATTTCAAGTGTACTAATATATTTGCACTAGAAATGAGACTAAAAATACGTGGTAAAATTTGGTGTTTTTGCAGTGTAAAATGACAAAACAGTTTTAGGTGATTTTGATTTTTTAAGTGTCATTATTCTATTGTGACAGTAATGAATCAAAATCTTATCATGATAATAAATTTATTGTGATAAATGCCCAGCCCCACTATGTGTGTGTGCGTGGGTGTGTGTGTGCGTGGGTGTGTGTGTGCGTGGGTGTGTGTGTGCGTGCACTCCTCACCAGCCTTGCCGATCTGGACCGCCAGCCGGGTCAGCTTGCCCTGCAGAACAGACTTCTCCTTCTTGGTCACGTTGACCTTCTTGACCTGCTTCACCTCCTCCTTCTCCTCCGACTCGGTGGCCTCCTCGCTCTTCAGCGGCTGGATCTCCAGCGCGATGCCGTCTTGGGTCTTGGCTGGTCGGGGGGCAGGGAGGGATTTCAGGGGAAAACACGGTGAATGACGGTGAAGATGAGATGAAAACAAAAATAGGTTTAATTCCATGAAGGAAAGCAGGAAAATAAATTGATGAGTTGAAATGAAAGAGAAAGGAGGAAAGGAGAGGAGGGAGCAGAGGAGAGAAGAGAACTTCAGTCCGGGCTGGAGGAACACGACGGAGACCCATCAACACGTCCTGCAGCGGCTCTGACCGTGGCTGCGCTGCAACAGGCTGCATTTCCATAAACAAACTTCAGATTTGCATCCTGCTGCATCAGCCGGGAGCCGCTCTGCAGCTGGACTCGATCATCTGTAACCGGGTCGCCGTGGGCAACCGTCTCCACACAACAGCTCTGTGTTGCAAATGCTTTCACAACACCAAACTTTCTCACTTTTGGTTTCTTTGAATCGGAGGTTCAGGGGGATTTTATGTGACAGATTAACAAAAAGCAGTGAAGTGGAAGTATAATACAAATTTGAAAAGTGCGGAGTGCATTCAGCCCCCTTCATTTTGATAAACTTCAAAACTGAAACTAAGATCAAAGGCTTTGGATGTGCAGAAGTGAGCAATGTAGACTGGAAGTTTTATCATAATATTTTGTTGTATTATTTTGATAAGGAAAGTAACAATAAGAAATATTTACTACTTTTTACTACATTTTTTCAGAGAACCGTACAGCTATGACCTTAAGATGCACAAAAGCACACAAAGACCGCTGCTGAAATGCGTATTTTTAGGACACCAGTCATGTGTCAAATGTATTGATATTTATTGATACTCTCATTAACAAGCACTGCAGAAATAAGTAACATTAACAATTCCAACAGGTTTGGGGGATTTTCAATATCACCAATAATAATTTATTCTGACAATAACAAATCTAATTTCTTATTATAGTAAAAATGTATTATGATAAATGAAAAACAACACGATAAAGCCCCAATATGAAGTCAAAACACAGGCACACCACACTTTTCAGATTTCTGCTGATCAAAACATGTCCACACTGAACTTTGTGTTGGTCTGTCACAGAAAACGCATCAAGTTCAGAGGTGTGAAAACTTTCCGGGTCACCTGGGGGTTTGTTTACTAAACCTCTCTGGGTCACAGCTGACCTCTGACCTCCAGCTGAAGCACTGCTCTGACCTGCCTGACGCTGACACCTTCAGGAAAGCTTAATAATGTGGGACATTTTAAGGTTTTATCAGAGTAAAGACGATTATTGGTTCATATCTGATCAGTTCTTGTGTTTCATGAAGAACAAAAAAATAATCAAAACAATGAAAACAAAAACAGCTGAAACCGTTAATGAAGACCTGCCTGGTTGGACATCAGAGGAGAATCCCAACCTGCAGCAGGAGCTTGATAATTAATCCCACACATCATCATCATCATCATCATCATCATCACAGCACAGGACATGTAACATTCCAGATGTGGGAATGAGTCGTGTGTCAAACCAGGAAGCCGTGGAGCTTTATGCACATGGTCCACTCTGACAACAAGCCACAACACTGGACTAACAGGACGGACCCACGGACCCACGACAGAACCAGAAACAGGCGCAGCAAGGCACCATGGGAAAACGCACGGCGGTCAGAGGAGGAGGCGTGTCTGACGGGGGGGAAGCGACTCCACAAACCAGATGAACTCAAAGGATCACCCCGAACAAAATGGAGGAACGACAGCGATGCAGAACAGAGAAGGAGGAAGAGGAATAAGAGGAGGAGGAGGAAGAAGAGAAGGGGAAAGAGGAAGAGTGAATGAGTGAGGACACGCCCACCTGGAAGTGGGGATGAGAGCAGAACCAATGTAAAGAGGTCCAGCAACACTGGAAGGGTGCAACTCCCACAAACAGGTCCACTTCAGACCAGAACCAGTTCAGAGAGGAACCAGGTCAGACCGGACCGGAGCTGTTCCCGTGCTGCTGGGATCAGTGAACCCAGAACTCCTCAGAACCCGTTGCCAGGATAACAGTGGGATCAGAGCTGATGATGCGTGAGTTCCTGCGGCATATCTGCAGCAGATGCTGCGACGGCAGGAGGCCGGCAGCAGGGCGGCGCCGCAGAGGAAGCCGGACATGTGTTGGATTGCATGGAAGATGGAGGACAGTTGGCGCATTCTGGACGACGACCCGATGACATCATCACTGCATGCTGTCAGACAGGAATAGGAGCGCGGAGCCTCAACCCAGACCTGATCAATTTATCGTTTCAGAATTATTTTTTATTGTTTCGTTTGATCTAAAGTGGTTCAGATCATAGAGAGCTAAACGTTTCCATGTCGACGATATGCAGATTCATCTCTCTGTGGAACCAGTCCCAGGTCCACTAGACTCCACTGTTACTGGTTCTGCTGCTGGTCCATAAATGGTTTGGAGCTGAAACACTTTGAGTTCCTGGTCTGTAGGAACCATGCAGAGTGATCTGCTGACTGCGCTCTGGAGCCAGAACCAAACAGGGTGAGGCAGCGTTTAGTTTCTCTGCCTGAAGGCCTGAGATGTTCAGAACCTGCTGATTCCTATAAATCAGAACTGAAAGCGTGTTTTAATGTAGAATCAGACTGATAAATGGTTTGTTGGACCTGATCAAACACTGAAACTGGACACCGTGACTAGCGCCGCGTTTTAACATTTGTTTTTAATGTGTCGGGTCACTTTAAGGCAAAGCTGCAAGATTTTAGTTATTCTGCTAAAATCCAGCCTCTTGCTTTACGCTTCGCTTCGTCCAGCAGGTCTGGATCGGCTGACTGCTGCCGGAGGCGTGGCCTCTGGCGAAGTAAAAAACAACTGGATCTGATTTTACCCAAGCTAACGTTGGGCCAGTGTTAGGTCAACCAGGAAGGAAGCTATGCTAATGAAGCTTAGTGAAAACTGCTGGAGCAGGGCCACAACATTTTACCCAGAAATAAATATGTTAGACATTCATCTTTATCTGCCTTTCATTTAATTTTAGTTTAACCCAGGAACCAAACACCAACCCTGAGCATTAAAGGTTCTGGTAACTCTAAGTTCATCATCTTAACAGGAAGGGTCACAGAAGCTGCTCCTCCATGTCTCTGATCATTTTACATGAAACCAGTAAAAGTAACAACATCAAAATGATTGGCTGATGAGAGGTTACTTTTATTTGTATCCAACAGTTTCCTGATGAAACCTGTCACTGACTAAAGCTGCAGTAACTTTTATAACAAATATATTTTTTTACATATTTGTTGAAACGGTTTCCATGTTGTGACAGTATGGTATAAGACAGATAATCTATGAAAAAGTCAAGCTCCTCTGGCTTCTTCTGGTGCTAACTAGGAACAACTAGTCAGAGCCTGTCAATCACAATCTTGTGGGGCGCTGCTCATCCTTCATCCCACGCCTCCCTTTGTTCTCTGCTACTATACAGCTTTTCCCCATCAGAAGATCCTATTATGAGTGCTAATATTAGTTAGCATAGCCACCAATGATGGCGGATAAGCAGATTTCCGCTAACAGTGATTTGTTTCTCCACCATTAGCACATTTAGCAGTGAGTACATGAGATTGATTGGCAGCGCTAAGCTCTTTCTTCTGGCTGTGATTGGCTGTTTTTGGTCAATAGTAGCTCAGGAAGGAAGTGGAGGAGGTCAATGTTTTCACAGATCATCTGACTCATAAACTAAAGCGACATGGAGACAGTTTTAACAAATATGTAAAAAACATGTTTTTATAAAAGTTGCATCTGCAGCTTTCAGTTCCTGATACTGATCCGGTCCGTTCTTTAGTCCCACTGCTGAACGGAGGGTCAGCGGTCATAACCAACTTTACCATTATTATTATTCTGATGATGAAGATGAATCTTAAACCTCTTGTTTCATCAGGACTTTGTTATGTTTTGACATTAATCACATGAGGGAGAGCAGCTGGAGGAGGGTCCCCTCCATGCTGAGCAGATGCTGTATCACCTGCTGGTGGCGGCTGATTGATTAACTATTATCATTTTTGTTTATGACAGAAATCGCACTGATCTGCACCAACCCAGGTGATCCGGTCCGAACCGTCGGCCCACTACAGAAAACATTACTGATTCTCTATCACACAGGTTTCCCTGCTGCCTCCTTAAGAATCAAGCTTTTAGTACATTCCCACCACTGTGGTGGTTACCACGGCAACAGTGGCCATTACAGGTGAGAGTTGCACCCTTGGACAGGTAAAGCGAAGCAAGAGATCGTCCCCTCTAGACAGCAGAGAGACAAATGGGTTGAAGACTCCCGTCCTGCTGCTGGGAGGGAGGAGCAGTGAGGATGAGGAGGAGTGTGGAGGGACAGGTGGATGAATGGAGGGGGGAGGGGAGGGAGAGAAGTGGATGGATGGAGGGGTTACCTTTGTTGCGATTTTCGGGGGGTCCTTGTTTTTTACCTGTTCGGACAGAGAGAGAGGGCGGAGTGCTGATAAGATGGCTCAAAGGAAAGATCAAATCAAGCTGAGGGAGAACAAAATTCAAACTGATCAAACCCACAGGTGTGTGTGTGTGTGTGTGTGTGTGTGTGTGTGTGTGTGTGTGAGTGTGCTGTGGGCGGAAATGGACGCATCAGAGGAGAGAGACGCCGACATCCAGCAGTACAACAACTGGCGTTGGAGTTGGTTCTGGTTCCAGGTCAGAGCTACTTGATATCAGAACCCTCTGTTCTGTTTCGCCAGGTTTCTGCAACCTGACGGCCATTTTTATCCATACTTCTGCTAAATAAAACTCATTTACAGCCGCAAATGTTGCATCAATTTTTGAAAAACAAATTCACCATGAGGAATTTGTCGTAATTTTATAATTAGGAGAATTTTAAAACTATTTTTAGGTATAAAGATAAAGAAAATTAATATTTTCTAATTTATATTTTAGAAAAAATATGCTATACACGCACAGTTTCCAACCTTATGACAACAAAACTAGTTCTAATAGATATTAGAACTAGTTTTAATAGTTCTAATAATAAAACTAGTTTAATATTCAGTAGAATGATTCAGAAGAATCATTCTGCAGTGGAATTGTACTGCAATTATTCCATGAAAAAACAGAGAAACCATCAAGACCTGCATTGGCTACTATATTTTAAAACATCTGTGGTTTATGTATTGTTAGCCAAAGTTAAGAGCTAATGGGAAAGGTCCAAAGAATCTTTTGTGCGTCAGGTTTCAGACCCCTGTACTAATGTAAGAACTGAGCAGATAAAAGGCTGATCAGAAGAGTCAGAGTGAGATCGCTGGTGTCATGAAGGAGCTGAGGGGTGTTTTTATTGCGAAGGGAGGTTCAGTCTCAGGGTGTTTCTAAGAAATGAGAGGATGTGACCCAACATGAATGAACCTGTGACTGGTGCAGCTAGACGATGCATGTTATTATTTATACGCGCACAACACTGCAGAGCAAAAAGACGACTCATTAATTTGCCATCATAGAGGCGCTGCCGCGGTAGAACAATTTACAAAATGAAACCTGGAGACTTAGGTATTATTAATTCAGTGCAGAAAAGGGAATATAACTCAGAAAAATTCTTGAACTCAAAACCACTCATATTCTCCTTTTTTCTCACTCTCTGTTCTCTCCCACACATCCGTTGCCACAGCAACAGACTGACAACAGCTCCACTAGTGTATCAGGATTCAACACCAAAATACACGCAAACATTTCCCACACAAAGAACAGAACATTCAGTCCTTTACTGTTTAATGCTTCCAGGCTTGATGTTTATTTTGTGATTATTAATAAGTGATTGCATGAACATTAGCGGTGGTTGATTAGCTACCACTGCTATTAGCTAAGCTAACACAGTGGTGGCTGAATAGCTAATTCAAACATCTGCTGTACTGATGATCTACCAGAGTTGGTGTCTGGTTGCCTTTTTGTTAACTGAACTGAAACACAGAGAATTCTGCAGTCTATCTGCATGCTAAGGATCTCAAAGTCAAGCTAGCATAACTGTCCCTCTCTCTTACTATTTTTTATCTAGATGAAACTTTTTCCTGACCTTGTTATCTAGTTGTCATAGTGCTGACAATTAGTAGCAAAACATTGCGTCCCCTTTTCTTTTATATATCACAAATACATTTAAGATTTAGCGCATTAAGTTGACACCTTGAAGCTAAAGATCATGCTAGTCATCGTCGGTGAACAGTTTTTTGACCTCCACCAGGAAGCTGGGGGCGCGGGCTCTTCAACGGGTCTATGAGGTCTGCTTTGTGTTTGATGTCGTCAGGATCGGCAGCCTGGTCTGGATCAGACTCCGACCGGAACCAGAGTGCAGTTCTCTCTCTGCTGAGCGTCCGTTCAGCCGGCTCAATGAATGCCTGACAAACTCAAACCTCAGCTGGTAAAAGAAACGACCATAAGGGACAAACTGAGGAGGTGAGGAAAGGGGATTCAACGTGATCACGAGCGGATCGTAGCTGGCCTGGTTGGAGACCAATCTGGGACTCTTTAAAACTGACTGAGCAGCAGATCGGTTCAGTTTCCAGAAAGCAGCAGGAATAAATGAGACCATGACGTGGAGCAGAGGAGGCTGTCCAGAACAAAGCAAATATCCACGTCTCCTCTGGACAGTAAACCCAGAAACTCAGCATGAACAGCCACAGAGAGACCTTTTATGTCTTTCAAAGTAGAAAAATGATTTGAAATTCTCTTTGAACAGGTCTTTAGGAGAACCTGACTGAATCCTTCTTCAAGACCAGGGATGCTTTCTAAAGCAGCAGGACACTGACTGAAGAACTGCCAACCTTAACTGGATAAAACAGGAAGTGAGGACGAAGAGCCACCTCTCAATACACAGATCATCTCTGGAGAAACCCAGCATCAGTGATGACCTTAAAGGAAGGAAAAACATGAAACTGAGGGAGAAAGACTGTTGATGCCCTGGCTCATCAGGGGATCAACAAAGTTTGTTGTGATAAAGTCGATCAGCAGCTCTGATGTCTACAGACCTCAACTAGGAGACGTTCTTCCTCTGCGTCTGAACTAAATGAAGGACAGTTTCTGACTGCAGCTAAGGCTGCAGCATTCACACCATCCCTGTTCAGTCAGCTTTAATCCAACTCCCGTCCATTTTAAGTCCAGTTGGTTTGGGTCAGTGTGTGTGCACAATCCAATTCTGTTGTTGACCAAAGAAGTGAACTCTGATCCGCCTACAAACCTTGGTAGGTCTCGGTTTGTTGAAATGAACTCTGGTGTAGCTTGAATGCATATGTGAACAAAAAGTGGACTGGAGACCACTCCAAAAGCAAGAAGTAGACTACAGCGCAATGCATTCTGGGTAAATACAACAAAAACAAAGATGCTAGGCCAGCAGGAGAAATGGCTCATGGTCTTTAATCAAAGAAAGCAGAGAAATCCTCCAAATGCTAAAATCTGACGTTAATCCATTCTTGTTTACATTTCATAAAGAAGGAGGTTCTTTATGAAATGTCTTCTTCAGAGGTTTTCCTGAGGCAGTTTTGGTCCCCAGTCGAATCAAGTCTATCAGGTATTAAGCAGCCTGAACCTCCTGTGCTTCCACCATGTGTCAAACATGAGCTGAGACTGACTTTTTAAAGAACAAAGGGAAACATGGGTTAAACAGAATAAACGTTTCTGGCTGAACTTCTACAGCTCAGCCGTTCTGATGAAAACATGGAACTGAATATGTGGAGAAAAGTGAGACCTGCATAAATCCAGCCTGGCTCATCATATCAAGCATCCCAGCTGCTGAGTGCTGATGGCTGAAACAGAGTAACTAACGTCCAGTTTGTTTGACTGAAAGGTTCTGTAAAAGTTCTGTCTCCAGACTCCACATCTCTCTGGTCTCATTTATTCGCTGATGCTTGGAGACGACAGTTGGACCCCTCAACGTCTCTCCTGAAGGACAGCAGGAACCCCTCCCACCAACAGAAGTTCAGTGGAACTGCTCAGAACCTGACGGATCGAGCCTCCAGGCCTCCAGCCGACCTATGACCTTCCACATCACACCTCTTGTGCTTCCTGTCTGAGTCTCACCTTTTTTGACTTTCTTCTCGTCGTCGTGCTCACTGGAGCCCAGCAGGGTGAAGATGATGCCGGTCTGGGAGTTGAGGCCAACGGCTGACACCACCATCCTGCCCGAGCCTTCCATCACATGAGTCCCTGCGTACCGGTTCAGAACCGAGTCGTTATTCTGGCCGTGATCCTGCTTTCTATTGATCAGTAGATGAAAGTGGACCAGAACCACTCACCGGACAGCAGCATGGGGTCTTTGTCCAGGGACTTCCGGACCTGATCCGACTCTCCGGTCAGAGAGCTCTCATCCAGCTTCAGGTCGTTGCCTTGGATAAGGATGCCGTCGGTGGGAAGCAGGTCTCCTGCAGGAGGGGTCAGAGGTCAGGGCTGCAGCTTGCCAAGAAAACTTATTGGAATAATTTTGATTCAGTAACTTTGAAAGAGTTGCTTTACATGTCTTTGATCATTGTGTTATATTTAGTTTTTCATTTTAATCAACTGGTATGTAGGGACAGGTTTGGTGAATTAGCCACAGCTAATAAACAATGTGATGAAGACATCTATGTTTCTTGCATTTATCCCTATTAAAGACTAAATAAAACCAACTCAAATAAAAATAAATAATTTATTGAGCATAATCATTATGAGCCACTCACCGTACTTGATCTGAGCGATGTCTCCCACCACGATCTCGGCCACGGGGATCTGGATCACCTGGCCCTTGCGGATGACGGTGAACTTCTGCTCCTGCTCGATGCGGCTCTGGAGGCCGCGGAACTGCTTCTCCTTGGACCAATCGTTGAAGGCCGTGACCAGAACCACAATGATGACAGAGAACAAGATGGCGGCGCCCTCGATCCAGCCGGCCTGCGCCTCTCCCTCGTCCTCCACGCCGCCCGCAGCCTGGCCACATGCTGACAACCAACGAACAACCAATGAACTTGTTTCCATGGAGACAACCTCCAGGTTCTTCTTTATCTTGGTAACAACAGGTTCTAAGAGTTTATTTTTGTTCATTCTGATTAGAAATAGCTAATATCCTTGCTGGCTTTCTGAAGGCAACATTCGCAGTACAGTGGCTGCTGATGCAGAGTGACGTCAACTATTAACCTTATAAGTTAAATTCAGTCACAGTAATAACTTTAATAACAATCTAGTTAATGATACCACTAATATAATCAAGCAGAATTTGATCAGAGTGTAGTCAGACCTTCAGCATTGCCCCCTGGTGGATGGTAGAAGGACAGGCCCAGGGAGATGATGGCGGCAATCTCCAGGATGATCAGTGTGACGTCCTGCAGCGCCTCCCACACCAGCTGCAGGAACGTCTTGGGCTTCTTGGGAGGGATGAAGTTCTTCCCGAACGCAGCGTGGCGCTTTTCTAGATCGGCCGGGTTTCCAGACAGACCTGCAGAAACAAACAGCGCAGATATGAATTCTGATGATTCTGGACAACTGATGCAGTCTAATCATGATGGAGTCTCCGCAAGTTGGCTTGGAGGCGGAGCTCTAGCGGGACGGAGACGGATCTCTAGCGGGACGGAGACGGATCTCTAGCGGGACGGAGACGGATCTCTAGTGGGAACGGTTTGCCCAGAAAGCAGACTAATCTAATTAATCTAATTCTCCTTTTTCTGGAGTCGTCCCCCTCGTGTTCTGGACCTGTTCACGGAGCAGAGATGAACCACCTCAGCTGACCCGGACCGGATCTGGATGCTCCATCTGCTGGACCTCCAGAGCCAATAATCAGCACCTACTGGGCCGCCCCGGCCTGGTTCCTGGTCAGGCTGGCTCTCTGCTGCTAACAGCAACAATCAGATCTCAGAGTGGGTCAGAGAACCTGCAGAACCAGAGGTCCATTTCTAATGGTTCCTCCACCAAATTCTGGGCCCAGAACCTCCCTGGCCATGCAGATGGAAACTTTAGAGATGGTTCAGAGTCTGGAGATCTGATGAGGTCGAAGATGGTTCAGACGAGGTTTCCTGACTTTAACCATTAAAATACACTCCATGAACCTAAATGACGGCGCCGGGTCCAATCCGTACCCGCGTTCTGTACCCAAACTGTTGTTACTAAACTGTTGCTCTTCAGGTTGTTCTCAGTACTTCAGATTCAGACAAGAAATCTGGAGATAAACTGAAAAAAAAGATCCTGTCTGTCTTTTGTTTATAGATTATCATCAATTTCCTCGAATTCCCCTTTAATTATATATGAACTGGAAGCTAATGGAGACCTGAGCTCTGGGTTACTGCATTCTGGGAAACGATGAAAACAGCAGAAGCTAAACCATGAAGGACTGATTATATATGTTTATGGCGTTGCAGTGAGAGCAGAGCAGCCTGTCCATCAGTCAGTCAGGCCAGCCTGCAGCCTGCTGCTGAACAGCCCGCTGAGCTTCCTGGCTGACATGCTGCTGCAGATCTGAACTATGATGGCTTTCTATCAGGAGAATAAACTGAAACTGGAAGAGGAATTTCAACTTTAAACCTCGGTTTAAAGTTGAACCCCACAATAGAATAGTCGGTTCTATTGTGTCTACATCAGCGTCTACATCAGGTCAGATCAAAGTTTACACGGTAAAACACAAAATCTTACCAAGAATTTTTGGTCTAGTTTTTACTGCAAATATCTTAGCAAACTTGAAGTACGACAAAAATAACTTACAAGTAACTTTTACCAAGACATAGAGGCTTGTTTTAAGTATAAGTAAATAATTCCTGGATATTGATGAAAAAGTTCAAGTTCCTTTGGCAAATTATTTAACTTATAACAAAACATTTTCCCCATATTATAAGTTAACTTATCTGCCAATAGAACAAGAACGTTTTCGTAAACAAGCCTCTATGCTAACAGTTACTTTTAAGTAAGTTTGTCTTACTTCAAGTGTAATTTTTGCACGAGAAACTAGACCAAGATTACTTGGTAATATTTTGTTTTTTTTGCTGTGTATTTATATAAAGTGCTTCACAATAATTACAAAATTGTAGATAGATAAAATAAAAAATATATAATAAAATTGGAAGTAAAAAAACAACAACAAAAGTATAAATTAAAAACCAAAACATACTTCATTTCAGAAATTTCCCAAAACCTGAATCAATTAAGTACTCATTCTTTCCCTGCTTTTTTAACTGGTGTTAGAAACAATGATGAGTTTTCAGTCTGAACTTGCAGGGTTGCAGTCTGGGTGATGCCACAGACAAAGCTCTGTCACCTCTAGACTCTAACTGGTTTCAGCCAACAGAAGCTCCTCGTCTGACCTCGGCGCTCTGGGTTGGTGGAGGGAAGATAAGAAAACTTAAAACAGAGAGCCAGACAAAGGTGTGCAGAATGGGGCTGATAGACGGGCTGCATCGTTTTTCACGCTCTGCAGTTGCTGCCAAAAACTCTGGTCAAACCCTAAATACACAGAATTGCAATAATCTGAAAGTGATGTAATACATGTGTGGATATATCTCTCAAATTCAGGCTGAGGAAGATAAGATTTTATCTTGGCACAGGTTCTCTGCTGGAAGAAACTGGCTTGGATAAGAGCGTTAATATGATTATCAAATTTAGACAGAGGATCAACCATCACACCCAGATTTTTCATTTTATTTATTGTTTCTGTTGTTTTCTCTTTAATCTGGGGTGCTTAAGTGTTAAATGTTCAATAGAATTTAAAGCTTATTAATCTTTGACAATCTGTTCTTGTATTATTATGCTATTACCATAATATTACTTGAAAAGGCTCTCATAACACCAATGTTATTGTTTATTGCAATAACTTCTGGGACAAATTATCATTCAGTAGAATATGTTATCATGACAGACCTGGTTCTGAGCCATCGGAGCGGTTCTGTAGTGACGGACCAGAACCAGAACCCAAAGAGGATGTGGGAGGTGAATCTGGTCATGTGATGTTTGATCATCATCAGCTTTAATCGATCGTGTTGCTGTAGCAGCTCAGCAGCATCGGGTTCGTCACCGACAGTCCAGCTCCCGTCTGAAGGGAGGCTGTAATGAGGCTGGCAGGACGGATTTTAAAAATATCCCAGCAGCTGTCAAACCGTTGCTGATCGATGTTCAGAGCCGGTTTGATCATCTGAGGCTGAAAGCTGCTGTCACTGAGCAGCACAACCAGCTTCACACAACCTCCTCTGCCTCCTGTTCCCGCTCCAGGTTCTGGTTCTGACAGCTGCTCAGCGTCCCACAGGAGACCAACATCTCAGCCCTGAGCTGAAGCTGCAGCAGCCAGAGATGCACCGATGAGATATTATATCTGTTTCAGGTATCAGTCACAGTGTTCCTGATCCATGAGGGCTAATCTATTCTGTATTATTCTATGCATTGTGCTCTGAGCGACATCATGGCTTATTATTTATTCTAAATTATATTTATTACTCCTAATTGCACTTTCTGAACCATTTGAAATAAGATTTGTTTCCGTTTTATTTTTACCGTTTGACCAAGTTAGTCAAACTATTGTTTTAGTCTTATTTGTTACACTGGCTTTTATTCTCCTAATTAACTGAACAAATCGAAGTTGTTTTTACATGTTTGACCGCGCTGATGAAGCTGTTGGTGTATTTCAGCAAGCTGTTCTGGTGCAGAGTTATAAATAAATTAGTAACTCACTACATTTATGTTTGTGTTTGGTGAATTTTTAATCAATAACTGGGTCAGAATCAATTCTGCTGCCACTGAAACTCCCACTCAGGAACCAGGGGGTCAAAGGTCAATAACCAACTATGAACAAACTATTTAAAGAAACATAATTTCCATGCCTGTAAAACACCGGACCGGTTCTGTCCAATCTGAGACTTTTCAAGATGAACTCTTCTCAGGTAAAACTGATAAAGAACCATCAGGTGATCAGCAGAACCCAGCAAAACCATCCTCCTGGACTCTGATGTCAGTCATGAAGAACCGGATCAAGCCATGAAATGATCTGGGTCACTTCCTGTCCTGCAGTAAAAGAGTGGATTTCTGACCCAACAGCCGATCCTCAGCATCTACACTGAAATATCTATGATTAGTCCTGCTCAGCATTTATCCATTGATCAGTTTCCATGGGAACCAGCTGGTCTCCATGGAGATGAGGCCACGCTGCTGCTGGTCAGACCTGCAGCTGCCACTGAACCCGGGGTTCTGCTGAGAGCTTCTGAGGAGTCAGTATCTGATTTGTAGTCAATGACTCAGAGCAAAGCTGATTTAATCAGTTAAAACTAACTTAAAATGTTGTCATGGAAATAGTAACACACAATAAAAATACTCATCTCTGAAAACAAATCCTTATTAATTTTTACTCAGCTTTATTTTTCCATGAGTCATTGTAAACATGTGATGCATGCAGCGACGAGTCTTCAGCATATTTTGTTACATTTAAACATAAACTGCTGTCCTTACAGGTATTTTGTAATTTTAAATAAATCATCTCTTATTTCTCATCCTTTAATTTTGTTTTTGAGATAAAGGATCATTTTAGCTTTAATGGGCTCTTGGTTTTTAATTGTTGAATCATTTTTTACCTTTCTTTTAGAATATTTAGATGATGATATGTTTACTTTTTAAATGTCTGACCCACACCGATCTGCTGGGTGTCTCCAACCTCTCCAGCTGAAGGTTATTGAGGTCAAATACAGTTTGATGAAGAGAGTTATCTGTCACATGTAAGACATTTACTACTAGTATCCTCCCCATAGAACCTCAGCCTCCATGTAACATAACCATCCAATTAAAGCTGCTCTCTGGTGCAAAAACAAGAATTTGGTTTGTTTTCTTGAACAATACTGAAGCGCCTCAGTGCTAACTGTGATGCTAACTGCAATGCTAATGCTAATGCTAACTATGAGTTTATGAAAAACAGCCAACATGTCTGGATCTGGAGTGTTTGCTGCTCTAAACCAACTGTTTGCTCTCCAACATGTCAAACATCTGCAGACGTTCGACATGAAAGATGAAACTTCTTCTCTGACAGCTTCAGACATGCCGGATCAGACATGCTGAGATGAAAGCTGCGCTGCTAACAGAGACAACAGCAACCAGCTGCCATCTTCTCACCTGAGTGACACCACAGCCAGTGTTCCTTTGTCCTAAAATAGCAGCTTATTTATAGAAGCCATCTTTAAAGCCTGTCACCATGAAACGATTCCTGCTGGCTGTTTCTCAACATGCTGAAGGTTCAGTTTAACACAGAGCGGGCTCACAGGCAGAACCCGGACCCAAAGCGGGTTAGAACCCGGCTCTCTGAGGGGACATAGCGGTCCAACCAGGGACACCGACCAGACCAGAGACATCTGCAGCTCCCACGTTCATGTAATCTGTTATTTCACTTTTAGATTCAGTGATGTTTAAATATATTTTTGTAAGATAAAAACAGAAAAATCATAAAAAATCTGAATATTTCTGCATTTCTGCAGATGCTCTTCATCCTGATATTAAACCTGCATCACAACAACCTTCATAATTTTGTGGTTTTATAACATTTCAGTGATTAAATGTCATAAACATTTGATTCTGTTGGAGCAACTCGTTAAAAATCCACATCAGCTCTGATGAAGCAGGAACTGAGTCATCAAGGCCGTTTATATAGGAGGTCAAAGGTTAGGCCCATAATTATTCATACTCCTGGCAGCTCTGTTTATGTGAGGATTCTTCTGACTGAATCAAAAGAAACGGGGAAAAGCAGCTGTAAGGATGACTGGAGAGGTCAGAGGTCAGATTCAACCCCAACACCTTCCCTGAGGGACATTTCCTACCAGTGGGTGCAGATGATCCGTTCTGACCCGGTTTCATTTGTCCTGAAGCTTAAGCCCCGCCCCCTCCAGTATCGGCAAAGCGAATCTAATGAAGCTTCTGTCATTAAAGGAGTAACTTCGACTGTCCTCTGATTACTAAATGGAGCAGAGCAATGATCGGTGGAGCCATTAGGGGAACGGGCTGGAACTAATTTCAATCCTGGAATGGACCCATGGAAACACACACACACACACACGCACACACACACGCACACACACACACACACACACACACAGAGACAAACCAAGGGATCAAAGGCTGAAGGAGGGAGGAGTAAACAGCAACATGTCGGCCATTTTCTACTCTGACACAATCTGGTGCTCTGGGGTCAGGTCCGTTTCCTCTGAACATGTCAGAACATCTGGGAGCTTGGTGAGTCGGTATCAATCCGTTTCTGAACCAGAACCATAGACGGTTCTGCTGGTCGTTAAACCGGACCTGCAGGTCAGCAGAACGCTGCTGCTCTCCAGGTCTGGTTCTGTCATCGCCTCCCTTCCCGGCTCACGCCAGCAGCAGACTCACCCACAAGTAGAACCGGTCTGGGTCCAGAACAAAGAGGACCAATCAGAACCAACCCAGGTTCTACTCCTTTGCTGAGTTACAGGAGAAGGTCAGTTTATTTGGTTCTGAAATTATCAAGAAGCTACTGGTTGCTAGGATATGCCAACATCCTATAATAATCCATTTTATTATGAAGCTACATGTTACTAGGAGATGCTAACATCCCATAATAATCTAGTCCTGCTTTCCCACTGAACCAGTTTGGAGTAAAAATGGTTCAGCTTCCTGTTTCTTCACGTCAGACAGAAACTGGAACCAGGACTCGAGTCTCAGACCACGACTTCCAGTCCAGCCTCTGGATCCAGCCCACAGAACCGGTTCTGGTTCTGGTTCCTACCTTCGATGGGCGAGGTTTTGAGCTTGCGGCAGATGTTCTGCACATCTCCGTGACCGTCCTGGATCTTTCCGACAGCCTCGGCGCTCCGCAGCTCCATCAGGCCCATCAGCTCCTGCATGCTGATTCCGAAGTCACCGTCATGGCCGCCCTCGGCCACTGAGTTCCCCGGAGGGTGGTCGGCTGTGTTGTTGGCCATGTCGGTGCCACTGGCGCTCCTCCTCTGTCTGGGCTGGCTGACGGGTTCTGGGTGCGGTCGGTTCTGGCGGGTCGCGGTTCTGGACTGCTAGGTCTTCTCCCCTCTGGAGGCGGCTGCAGGAGACGAACGCTGAGCTTAGATCCAGGCGTGGACAAGCATGCTCCCTCTGATCACCATGGAAACCAGGAAGTAAACATGTTGCCACTCTGCAGAGAAACAGGAACAGGTTTAGAATCCCAAACAGCAGCAGAGATCAGAACTCATTACAGACCCAGAACCATCCAATCAGATCCTCCAGAAAACCCAGAAATCCTCTATTGGGTTTCCAGAGTTCAGTGTGACATCAGCGCACACAGAACCGCCATCTTGTTTGTGTTTCTATTATTTTCCACTGAATTCAGGTCAACTCAGAACAAATGATTGGAACAAAAGTCAGTTTTTAAAAATATTTGTAATTTATTTTAATGAAAAAAGCTGATTATCGCAGAACAAACTGGACCCGAACCAAAAACCCAAACCTTTCCCTCCGCTCTCTGAGGTCAAAGGGCAAACAAGTTTCATCATGATGTTTATCACCACTACAATTATCAATCCAGTCTTTCTGACTTTAAATGCATCAAAGCAATATTGAGTTTTTTTCTTCTGTAATGATAAAAACATATTTGAGTCATTTTTCTGCTGAAGTGGCTGATTTTGTTGCCACGGAAACAGCAGCAACAGTGGACTAGAGACAGATCGTCCCCATGCTGGCTAGTTTCACTTCTTCTTCCTGTTGGTAAGGATTTTAGTCTCACCAGAGATGTTTAAACTTCTTACACTAATAAGTCGCCTCCAAGTCAGTCCAAGTCAGGTGCTGCACTCAGCTACAGATCTGAGCATAGCACAGTCTATATACCCACGCCCACACATACACACACACACACACACACACACACACACGTCAGTCCAAAGGTGGCACCTATGTTTGGCCCTGAGGGACACACCCAGTCATTCCTGATGAACTACGAAGCAGAAAGCTATGCCGCAATTATTAGCTGGGTCTACGAATACAATAGGCAGCAGATCAGAAGACAATGAGAGACATGTCACAGGTACAAGGTCATTACATCAGCAACGAGGGGGAGGAGCTTCCTGTGCTCCATCAGGTTAGCTTAGAGACACTGAGAGGCTGAACAGAAACAGAAAGTGTTAGGCGACAACCACCGAACTGTGGACGTCCCCTGAGAACAGGTTCATATCAGAGGAGCTGACGATCCGTTCCTGACGATCTGGTCCTGGTTTTATATGGGTCCCAGGAAAGCGGCAGGGCAGTAGGGGGATTTTGGGAAATTGTTAGTTTTCTCAGCAACGAGAAACTTTAGACGGTTCTCCAGTTATTATGTCTTAATAATCCTGTAATATTAGAAACATCAGCCGGTTCTGGTTGTTTCTGAGACATTCTACCCAAAATCAGTGAGCCTGAGCATCAGTTTGCATAGTATAGACACGTTGCAGTGTGGCATTATGCGCACAAAATCCCAAAAAAACTTCTCATCAATGATGATTACCATTGGTTTTAGCTGTCAAGTTGTCAACATAATACGCTAAATCTTAAAATTATACGTAATTTCAACACTTCAACAACTAGACACTGAGGTCCGTGAAAAGTTTTAATTGAATTGAGGGAGATGGAAGTAGATGAGTTACGCTAGTTTGACTTTGACAACCTTAATGTGGATGTGCTGCAGAATTCGATGTGTTTCAGTTCAGTTAAAATAAGGCGACCTACACACAGATTGTCAGTAGAGAAGGCGATTAAGTGAGCTAATCTACCACTGCTGTGTTCAGGTGATCATTCAATAATAATCACAAAATAAACATCAAGACAGAAAACATGAAACTGTCCATAACAGCTGTAGACATGTCCGGTCTGATGCAGATACCAACGTTTTCCTGGATCAGCCACTGATGGGAACGAGACGATCTGAAATGTAAAAATCCCATGTTATGGGAATCTGTGAATGCACCAGCGACCTCAGTGTGAACATGACGAGGCATTTAGGTTCAGGTACAGAGCTCACTTAGCGGTTTGTTCAGGCTGCTGACAAGCGAGAGAGAGCGGGACGTTCAGCAGATAACAAGAAGGCTGAATTCATTACAGGTTAGTTTTCAGACAGGTAAGAACCTGCATTCTCTAAAGTGTTCACATCCAGGATGTAGCTTTAGCTAAGGTAGCCGCACGCTAAGCTGCTAACAGATGCTAGGTTGTTTTACATGGACTGCCATGTTCCTGATGCAAAACACTCATGACCACTCACAACCGGAGAGACAGGGAAATATTTCATATTCGTTATGTTCTTAGAGCTGCTTCTGTTATAGATCATAAAGCTTGGCACCAGGAGGTTTGTTGTGTTTAAACTTTGAGATCAAAGGGAAAACAGGTCTATCACATTGAGATTAGAAATCTGTAAGCAGGTCAAAGATTAAGAACATAAATCATTCAGACTATTTTCTTAAAGTTGCTCTGTCAGCAACAGAGAGAAGCTTCTTTCAGCCAATCAGGTGGGATCTAGTAGAAAGGGGGCGGGGCTTCACTGCTAACTGTTAAAAACATCCAAACTGTCATATCTTATGAATCTGAATGAAAAGGTTGTGTTTTCTAAGCTGGACTGTCAGAAATCACAACAGTCTGGTCCTGATCTTCCTCTTCTTCATGTCCCCCCTTCTCTTCCTCCTCCCTGCTCTGAGCCTCTGCAGACACACCTGCTCTGCATACTAAAGGAGCAGCCTGTACCACCCTTCTCAACACACACACACACACACACGCACGCACACACGCACACACACTGCAAACTCTGGTAACACTCTCCACTTGAAGAGGAACTTCTTTTCCTGCGTCAGAGCCAAACACACACACTCACACACTCCATCCCCCTGTGACTCCATGCAGACGTTTCCTCATGCAGAGAGCGGCTGCACAGCGGGATTGGCCAAGACAAATGTGTGTGTGTGAGAGGGAGTGTGTTGCAGCATGCCACACACACACGCACATGAACACACACGCACGCACGCACGCACACACACACACCTGCACACACCTGCACACACACACACACACACACACACACACACACACACACACACACACTCACTTTCTCTGGCGTGGGGGTTGGGGGT